>NC_083339.1:107214900-107514900 GCF_019175385.1 Lycium barbarum | reverse complement strand
TGTTGAGGAATGGTTTTGATATTGAAAGCTAAAATAACCGATTTCAGGATGTCACATAAGGTGTGTCCCTACTTTGTTTGGATTTCACGAAAAAAGGGAGATGTTTGCAAGAAGTGTTTTAGACACCTGAGAGATTTGATTAGGTATAAAGTTGCCCCGGTCTAGGTTGCGTCAACGATCTCTTGTGCTGAACCTTAAATTAGAATTTTTTAGACCCTCTCTTAAACATTCTGCTCCATTTGAGGGTTCGTGTTGACTGACTCTTGTGCCGAGTTATGGTAAAGGAATTTTTGAGGTCCTCTAAAAAATTCTGCCCCAGTGTGCAATCTGTGTCGATCGTCTTCTCTTGTCAATTATCTTGAATGGAATTTTTTAGGTCTCCTAAAAAATTCTGCCTCAGTGTGCGATCTGCGTTGATTCTTGCATCGCTACTCGGACTCAGGAATTCTACGTCCCTGAGGTTTCCTAGGGGTTTCTTGAATTTCTCGATTGGTACGACCGAACTTGAGGAGCGCCTACGTATCTTGCTATGTCGGGAATCAGGTCAAACGTAGTTCGAAGCAAGGTTAATGGTTTTTTTCCCTAAAATGTGATCGAGTCCTATAAGGACTGCCTACGTATCCCATCTCGAGAAATCGAGTCATTGCGTAGTTCTTGTAGCGAGGTCAGAAATGAACTTGTTTTTCCCCAGTACCGAATTATGTGTGAGACTGAGATATCGTTTGCGAATCAGAATGATTTCAGAAAGCCATGAGTTGTGATGGGTTCGGGCGGATTTGAGTTGCCCGTATGTGCCCCAAAGGCTTGAGCCAGATATTAGAGACAAATGGTGTCCGTCACTCGAGCTTTGAGAAAAGACGATTGCAACCTCTTAGTTATAAATGTGGTCGGTGACACATCCATAAAGAGGACTTTACATGGAAATAGTTTTCACACTGCTTTGAGAACGTTGTCACCTTGATTTTCGAAAGAAAAGGGATTGAAATCGTCGTAATGCAAAACTATGTTTGTACTAGACACTTGTGTTCTTAAGCAGTGATCTCATGAACGGACGACTTCGAAAGGCGAGCATCCTACGCGTCTTCTGCCATAGATGGGGCCGACCTAGGTTTGACTTGTTGGGGAGTTACGTATCCCTCTTTACTGTATTGGCTTAGCTCTTAACGCTGACTTGAAGCTCGTTGCCTTGTCTCTTTCTTGTCCTTGCTGACTTGAGGCTCATCACCTCGTAGCTTTTTTGTCCTTGCTGACTTGAAGCTTGTAGAAAATTTTCGTAGTGGGATGATGATTGACTCGTGTTGATCCCATTGAAAGTGTTATGATAGATTGGTGGTGTCGGGAATATAAATCCTGGAAGAAGTGTTGAGAGATTCGAGGGCTAAATAGTCAATTTAGGGACGTCACATAAGGCACGTCCTCATTTGCTTAGATTTTCGTGAAAGGAGTTGTTTATTCGAATGGGTCAATTTGGAGTTTGAACAAAGTTGTCAAACATTTTGAACAAGTTGCCCAGTTTCCAGTCCTTAGGGTACTTTATTCAAAATGTTCGTGAATGAAAATTTGAAGAATTTGACTAGTTCAAAGACATACCCCAAATCCGTTCTGAGGATCCATAGTTTGAAACAGCGGAAGACCGTACCCTTATGTAGGATTGCCTACGTATCTTGTTGGAACAAGAATCAGGTTTGCGTAGCTCATAACCTGAAACTAATTCTCCACGGGAGGGTGGGTGGAGACTGGTAGTGTCTGAATGAACGACGGATGGAATTTTGAATGTTTGACATTTGATGGGTGAGTAGCGTAACGCATGGGTGGGCTGAAAAGGATTGTGAATTTAGCTCTGTTGTAAAAGAAGACACTTTCCGTGGTCCTCACGAGTCAATCAAAGAACCCCAAAAGGGCAACTGTATTAGTCAATCGGTTATAATGAACGAAGCATTCATTTTGCCTGAGGCTGAATAGTCCAGGATTCGGTCAAAATGGAAGATTATCGAAGATGGCCCAAGGAGCTAACTAGGCGGAGAGGATTTTGACCATCTGACTAGTAACGAAACTATCAGGCTTGCGATTGACTGGTCGAATGTCGCTAAGCATACAGGTGTATCGTCACAATATATGTGTATACGATGATGCCAGATTGAAACAGTGTCAAAACAAACCCAGGAAATGGGCCTGGCAAGTCCAATCCCACAAACGCCTTAACAGTTCCTACCCGAGTCCAGACTCATCTCTTATATTAGCTTAAGGTTGAAATAGGCCTTGTTATATTTATTCTAATGGGCTGGAACACTTAGGTTCATATCGCACGCCATTAAACACCAAGTATTAAAGTCTATGGTGACTTCTATCCCATTTTTGACTTAGTATACACTCATATAATGTTGATGTACTGCTGCATATACATGATACATCTAATAGGATCAGGTCTTATCAAAACCTATGTATACATGCCATGTACACACTTCTTTTTTACTTAAGCAGTTTTCACTAATTGCCTTTTTTAGCCATCTAAATTCTAATTCATTTTATTATTATGATTAAGTGGTACTGGGCAGGGTTGACATAACTCCGACCTTTCCAAGCTTAATCATTTAAATTACCCCCTCTTGTCTATTGGTGACACTGTACCAGACTTGGTTGCAAGAAACTCTTAATCCCTCCAAGTGTCACCTTAATCTTATGATTCAATTAGGTTTATTAGTCATCAACTTAAGTTGGTTGTACTGAACATGGGTTGCAAGCAACTCCAAGTCTTTCCGAGCTTCCCTTAAGTCTTTGACTCTATTAACCACCTAATTAGTTTCCTTTTAGGCAATGTGATGCTCAAACTAATTCTAAGGCAATTTGGACTTAATCTTAGCAAGGCAATCATTCATCATTTATCAAACTAACAACAGAAGGATACTCAGTCTCATGCAATCCAAACAGGTATCAAATGGAATACAACCATTCATAATCAATACAAGTATTTCATTTGAAAGCTAGATAGTGCAAGGAACAAAATTATACTAAACTAAAGTTGTCTATTGGATTGGATATAAATAATAATGTCCTTGAACCTACTTAACACTTATTGCTAAGGACAAGCTTATTTAAGGTTTTTGCTTCACCCTATTCCCTTTCCCAACTTCCAGGAAGTGTGAGCACTAAGTGAACTAACTAAAACTATAATAACAGGTCCATTTTCAGGCTAAAGTAGCAATTTTATGCAGGATTGAATTCACTTTAACCAAATCCTAATTCGATGGTATGAAATGAAGGTCAAATGCGTACATATGACAAGTATTACCCTATAGACTTATAGGGCATGTCGTGACAACCTTTTATTTGGGAGAATGATATCATGACCCAAGTTAGACTTGGTTCTTTCTCAATATCCTCTCCAAGGTGTCTTTAAAAAGACTTCCCTTTGCCAAGTGGTTTACAACTTGCATATCAGCACTCATGATCCTCTCATCCTGTCATTAAATCAATCCTACTATCCTTAAAGCTGAGATGGCTTGATTTTTAGAACCAAATTAACTTAGAATCTTTAAGTAGACTATTCTGACCTATATTTAGCCAAACATAACCTAAAAGGATTCTATTTGATTAATCTAGGTTGATTTTAATGTCACAGCTTTAACAAAATCCATCCAAGGTCTTATTTAACCTCTTCCTAATCAATTAAAGGTCTTTTGTGGGTCCTATGGTCATAGAAATGAAACTCAAGGGAAAATGAATTCAAAGTCCTAGAGAAGAAGCAATACAAGGTGGGTCATCACCCCCAAACCCTTTCTTATACCTTCTTCTTTAGTAAAAAAGGGGCTAGGCTATGCCTTGACCTTCTTTTTACTCCCCCCGAAGCACTCTCAACCTTTTATCGCTTCCCACAACCAAATGACAACTACTAGAAACCTCTAGAACTAGGATGAGCTTAATATCGCCTCTAAACTATACTATTCTGTTGTTTGAGGCTTCACTTAATAGTCTACCCTCTTATCCTAAGGCATCGATCATATTACATTTAGGCTCTGTTAAGTAATCCTAGAAAAACAACCCTCATGGGCACAAAAAATAGGCTGATATGCATGTGATGACAGTCTATTTATACAGGAAAGTAAACACAAGCAGTTCACACAAATAATCACATTATATCGAAACCTTTATGGTTAGAACCTAAAGTCCCCAGCAGAGTCGCCATCTGTAACGGTTCACATTTCGCGAGCGGGGTTAGCGCTTTGAAAGCTACTATGTGTTCGTTGGTGCTCTTTTGGACTTGTTTTAAAAGAGTCGCCACCTAATTTTTAGGAAATTAGGAAAACCAGTGGTGAAGGATTTATTCAAATACAGTGAAAAATCCTTTGTAATCCAGAGTTCTAGGTAAGGGTTCTACTGATCCCCTGGGAAAGGTATTAGGCACCCCAGTATTAAGGATCCGTAGAATACGGTTGACCTTCAAGCTTTAATGTGTGATTATGTATGAACTGCTTATGTTTTGTTTAGTTTACCGCATAAGAATATACTGTGATGGCATATCATTTTGGCTTTAAAAGAATTGAAGAATTTCCCTTTAAATAAGGGTAGTTTAAGTTCGGATTAAAAATCCGTGATAAAATAGCTTGTCCTTTTATTTATAAGGATAGTATACTGGGTATATCCCATCTAAAACTAATGCCATGTGTTTGTATATAAGAAAAATATGTATATGTATATGTATAGCCTTTATTTAATTTGTACATTATCCGCATTTTATCTCTTCAGTCAACCATATCCTCAAAACTACTTTCTCAAAGTCGGGCTTTGAAAGAAATTTCAATTATTTGAATTCATTAAGTTGGGTCTAGCCCAAATATTTCTTTTACTTTTCTTTCTCAGATTTTTTCAAATTAAAATGCACTTTTAAGGAGGTATTCAGAAATAATCAACTTTTTTGCAAGAAAAATATACTTTCACTTTTATTATTTTAATCAAGTAGAATATAACTCTTTTATCATTTGGACACAATTTTGAAACATCGTCTACTCAAATCCTAGGTTTTAACCTGTAGGGGTTTCACTATCTATACAAATGTATTTGCTTGTTTGCACAGAAAAATAATGTAAAATTATACTACAAGAAGGGGAAGAAAAGTTTAGCTTTTTACGGCCTTGGGCCCAAATCATTCAACAGCGTTGTTCTCGTTCTTTTAGTCCTTCATCCGAGTTGTCGGGCCTTCAAGTTTACTTCACTTTGTCATTGGTAGAATCTCATCTCGCGGACCCATATTAATTAGATGTACCTCGCAAGAATGAAATGAAAATAGTTAGTCAAATGATACGCCACCCCATAGGGTGACGTTTACGAATATAAATAATAATACCCCTCAGACTCGTATCAAACTTTGAAGGCTTTAATTACGGAGGCTCAGACTCATGGCTCCAAATATGGCAAAGGAACCCGAATCATGTTGCAGCTGCAAACTAGGGGCCATTCTAGTTGCCTTGCCAAATGCATGTTGGTTCCTACCTCGTGATATCAATGTGAGATCATCCTTGCCTAAACCGAGGGATAACCTTTTTGGACTAGGCATGGCCTCAAAAAGTAATTTTTCATTGGCCAAGTGTATGTATCGTATTCAAATCAGTTTAATATTAGAAACACATCATCTTCTCATTATTTAAACAGGCAGTGGCTACTCATCAGAGTTTGGTTTTTCTTAAATCCCTTCAGGAAAGGCACCAACCAGTTTGAGGTGTAGCCACAAGCTGTCTCAAAGTGCATTGCAGCAACTATTAACAGCACTTAAGCGCATCAACAAAGGCAGTAACCACTCCTCAAAGTGTAGCAACTTGTCAAACACATAGCAGCAACCTCAGAACCAACAACAAATCAGGACATAGCCATTCTCACCAAGTTGCAGTAGTAGTTTAGCTCCAAAAATATGCAGTAGCAATATGCCCAAAGTACAACAACTCTTGCATCAATATGAAGCCACAAGTTGTCTCAAAGTTTCAACTGAAGCCACAATGTAAGAGCAACTAAAGTTCATTCATGTGCAGCCACAAAATGGCTCATAATGCAACAGAAATGGGCTCAAAAGTGCAGTACAGACAACAAATGTAGCAGCTTTGCTAAATATAGAAGTAGCTACTTGTTTCTCATCAAGTGTAGGATTTGTTAATGTAGTCTTAAAGACACACCAGCAACCCCAACATAACAGTCTTTTGTCCTCAATATAGGCATCAAAACACAACCACTAGCCTCTTTTAGATGTAGCAGGATCAGTCTCAAAATGCACCAAAGCATAGAACCAAAATACAACAATGACATACCACATACAACAATATTTTTAAAATCCCAAGTGCAACCAGCAAATTTAAGTAGTTAGAAGAGTGTTTTTGGCCAAATGTGCAGTAGGTTCTCAAGGCAACAGTAAGGTTGATCTCCTAAATGCAATATCATCAGAAAATTCAAACACAACCCATGTTCTCAAGAGTAACCAAAGTGCATTACTCTCAAAGGAAATAAAACAGTTCTCTTCAGCTCAATCAAGTAACACATGGCAGCCCCTTGTATTGTCTCCAAGTGCAACAAAATTTTCCCAAAGATTCAGCAACTTAGGAACAGTTGGGGATTAGAAAATTACCCATGTCATGCAAAGAAAAGGAAGGGTAAAGAATGAGTATCAAGAATTACATCCTTTTAACAAATCATTTTCCTTGGCAATGCAATACTCAAATGGCAAGAAAAAAAGAAGTGCAATATCTATGTTAACAAAGAGACTGAGCATTAAGAGATTTAGAGTTTGAGTTATATTTTTATTTTTCAGAGAAAGCACTAAGAAATAATATCAAACCTTGAGACTTAATCAATTCTATCAAAGTTCAGAACTCATTTAAAGGACAAATTATCAAGCCTTAGGAGAACAACAAAAAATGAACTTTATAAACCTAACCAAACTGCTGTTGGATAATATTTCAAATGGAAACAACTTCAGAGAATTTTCAAACCTATTTGTTAAGGACAGGCAGAGGATTAAACTCTTTCATGTTCAGAAGACTGGAAACTCTTTTTTTTTTTTTTTTTTTGAAAAAGAAACTCAGTCATCTAGCAAGGAATGAGATGGTAAAAGAAACATGAAGGCGGCATTTTAAGTATTTACCTGCATATAATGAATTTGACCAAAACACACTTTAATCACCACACGAGCCTACCAGTTTTCAAAACTAAAAGAAATTCTCCTAATGAGTCAAAACATATTTATCAAAGTACAGTGGCTAAACTCACTGTTAAGTTCAGACAAGTAACTTCATTTCTTATTTCTTAGCCAAGTCATCTCAATTAACAAAGAGTGATAGATAAGATTTAGCTAAGATAAAAAAACAACAACACATAGCTCATGTCTCTATTGGAAGAACAAAATTCAAGATTTTAGTTCCCTTTTCCCCTTTTTAAACAAACTTAAGGTTCATGCATTTTCCCTTTGAATGGAGGGAATATATGCAGGCTTGTCAAAACATGTTGGGAGGTTCTCGCTTTTAAGAAAAGGATTTAAACAAGGTTTATAACCCATTACTTTGAGATGAATTAAATTCTAGACAATAATATTCATCCTCTGATGACTCCAAACATTTTCCAACCAAAATTTACTTAGTTGAGAAATTCTTTAAATCCTTACGCCACACTCAAACAAGGATCAATCAAACTGAAAATTTACCACACAAACTTTTTCAGTGAGTTGAGAATATTGGAAAATGTTTAACACCTGACAGGTTTGAAAGATTAGGAGTCTTTCTTAAGATAGAACAAACACAAGAAACCAAACAAGGATTTGAACATACTTATCCTTCATTCCTGTGATCTCTAGTTAATTTCATTCTTTAGTGAAATATGAGCACCTATCAGCCATACACCAACTTAAGGAATCAAAACACTGCACTAGGGTGAAACCAGGTCCGGAAAAGATTTAGAATTCAGACTTTAAAGGGAAGGGTTTGAAACAAAAATCACCAATTTACATACTTTCATAAAGAACCATTCTGGAAAGAAAAGAAGTGACAGAGCAGATTTTGATATTAAACAAACGATCAAGAAATATATCGATCATGCCTCAAACCAAATGTTTCTCCTAAGAACAAACATAACATAAAAGGGTCACTGGATAAGCATGTTCTCCTTCCAATTGCATAATATAGTATTGACTCCTTATTGAGATCTTATATAAAAATCAGCTATAAACCATGACTAAAGGAGCAACCCAATACGCAGGCAATGATGGTGCACTTGGACTTACTAGAAGAACACAGAGATCTTGCATACGTTCGGATGGTGGCCCAAAAGCAAGGGATGGAGCGTTACTACAATCATAAGCTAACCTCTGACACTTTAAAGTCAGGGACTTAGTACTTCGGAAGGTGACATACAATACCCGAGATGCCAGCGCTGGAAAGCCCGAGCCAAATTGGGAAGGCCTCTATAAAGTAATCGGCATTGCCAACAAGGGTCGTACCAACTGGAAGATGGAGATAGAAATAAGATCCCAAGCAGTTGGAACGTTAGCTTCCTCAAAAAGTTTTATGCCTGGCCGGGAAGACCGTGGCTAGTGGTGCTGTACCTTTTTTCCTTTCATTCGGTTTTTGTCCCAATTGGGTTTTTTTGGCAAGGATTTTAATGAGGCAGCGCCGTACGACCGTTTAAACGTTTCTTCAGAGGCATTCCAAAGTTCTTGGAACTTCATTCTTTGCTCCCAAACACTTGGGGGGTGGGGGGATATATATACACTGGTGTGAAGCTATAAGACTTGGCTACGAGCAAAAATCAAAAATTCAAAACATCGGAGGCTACAGCCAGAACCGAGGATTGCTCGGACAAAGGAATAAATACATGTAACCGGACTAACCACACTAGATGGCAGCTGTGCTTCTGTTTTTTAACTCAAGTAAAAGTCAACGGAATCAATAAAATTTCCCTTCTTATGAAAAATCTTTGTCATGGAAAGCAAGTACATTAAACAGATGCAATTTATGGCATACCGAAAACATGTGCCAAAATGAATTGGAGACGTCCTTTTCTAAAGCATCGAAAAATAAGGGCCCTCTCTTATATTAATAAAACCTCTTCCAAAAAATAAAAATAAAAGGGAAATAAGGTTAAGTTCGGACATAATAGTAACCGAATGAAAACATTTTCAACACAATAACCGGAAATGTCGATTATAAACATCCCAGGGAACTGACAGTTTAGAAGGATAAAAGAAAAACCAAACAGCTAGCATTCCGAGATCGCGAGGTTAAAACCTTTTGGACCAAAAATTCGAGACATTAGATTCACAGGTTCGGCCATTTTATCCTTCGAAACGAGTGTTAATAAGTCTTATTTGAATAGTTAAGAAATGCAAGAGCTAGATAAAGAACAAGTCATCAAAGGCATTAAGACAAGTGCATTTTATAAAATTCTCTCCAGGCTTGTAATACCCGAAGGCAAAAAAAGGGAAAGGCCAGCAAAGAAGGCCGGTAGGCTCAACTTCTTAAAGACCCGATCCAAAACAAAACCTTCAAAATGTTTGCTCAAAACAAAAGATTAAACATGGGCACACAGGCTTGAGAAATTGATAAGTCATAAAATTAAGAGGAGGGCGGATCGCCCCCGTTATGAGGAAGGATCCCCGATTCCTTACTGTCGGAGCTACTGTCCTCAGATGATTGGAAGTTTTCCATTGCAGATTATGTGGCACAAAGTACACATTACCATCTAATGGGGCCTCAGTGAGATCCATTTTCTTGTCCAAAGCTTCCTGAAAGGCATCCGTATGGCACTTCAAAATGACAAGGTCACGAACCAAGTTGGCCTTGTGCACTTCGGCAACTTGACATTACAGTACTTCCCACCGTGCTCGAACCCAGGCTTGGGAAGCCTCTGAGCACCTTAGTTGTCCCCGAGCTGTCTCTAAGTCACTTTCCAGGCGACGGACCCTTACCTGAAGGTTTTGGTGATCGGAGCTCTTAGCCCTAAAGGATCCCTCTCTCTCATCTAGCTTTTGTTTTATCTCATCATAACTTGGCTGCAGGGAAATGTTTTATGGAATCTGACTCACGACACCTTATTCGAAGCTTCTCTACCTCATGGTGCAGTTGGCGGTTCTCCGCGACCATAAATTTTCCGCCGGTATCTTCCCCGTTTAACCTATAGAAGTGGTGGCAGTGGCATGACTGGTAAGGATTTGGTCAGCAAGCTGGGCCAGCAATGTTTCCAATTTTTGACCGAGGGACCGGGCTGTGCGAAACTTTCCCCCAGTTCGTTGTTGTCAATGTGTGTCATTAAGTGGTTAGGAACAGCCTACCCCCCGCCAACCTCGAAGGCTTCCGTTACACCTCAAAAATTTCATGTCGTTGTGCTATGAATAGACTAATGCAATTTAAGGTGGACACGATGTGCCTACAAGTAAGAAGGGATATTTAATGATTCTAATTAAGATTTCAAAGACATTTGAGGCAAGAGGAGAAAGTTCGTTGAAGGAAGTAGAGTATAAGTCGTGTTTTGGAAAGGTTTCGCAAACTATCGAGTTAAGGATTATTTAGTAATGTCATGAGGAGAAGTTATAAGACTCCTTAGATGGTTAATGAAGTATTGTACAAGTGTTAACAAGGTTCCATAAGGATTGGAGATCAAACGAGTCAACGAGCGCAATTCCGAGAAAAGTTAGTTATACGGCTACTTATACGGTCCGTATAACTTATACAGTCTGTATAAGGGACCGTATAACCTATCCAGAGAAGGGTCCTCCACTGGAAGTATTATACGGTCACTTATATGGACCGTAAAAGTTATACGTACCATATAAGTGTCCGTATAAATCCCGTCGGGCAGCTTTTAAAATTTTATATAAGGAGGACCCAAGTTCATTTTTCTCATTTCTCATCTTCTCCATCACTCTCAAAACCTCTAGAATGTTCCATACCCCTTATTAACACATATCCAAGATAAATCAAGGATTAAACACCAAGAATTAGTAGAATCAAGTGTGCGGATGCTCACTAGGGTTGATACAAGTCAAGAATTTCTTTGGTATTGAAGTTGAGGTTTTCTCTCAAGTAGAGTATCTTCATTCAAAGATCATTCCTACATAATAAAAGGTGAGTTTTATGTTTATTTCATGCTATTAAGAATATTGAGTGGTTGAAAGACTTGGATTATGGAAGAAAGTGGAGTGTGAAGTTTAAATATGGAAATAGTGGTATTCTTGAATAGTAACTTGACTTGAATCATAGTTCTTGATATATCACGAATGTAATCTTGTTGTGAATGATGCAAGTGGCGTTAAAGAAGTACTATATGAGAATGAAAATAGTGTTATGTTATAGTTATGGCTATGGATGGTATTGGAAGGGCATTTTAAGAATTGAATAATGTTTAACTTGAAGAATGTTGATTGATTACGATGTCTTGGGTGTTGTTAATGATGTTTGGGAGTTTTTTATTATATTGAGAAAGTTGTAGAAACAAAGGAAATCCTGCCCAATTTTCGTTAGCTCTTAGTCGTTCTAGTTTAGACTTAAGTATGTATTCAATTACCTAATCTTAGTACGAATCCTCTTGAAGGTAGAATCTTAAGCTTGGAAGGAGGGCATTAATTGTAAAGAGATTTAAAGGTATGTAAGGCTAGTCCCTTCTTTTCTAAGGAATGGTTTCCTCTATCTTTTCATGACTTTCTTACATTTCGAAAGTTACAAGCCTATGATTATTAAGGGCTTCTCATGAGATAAGGACAAGAGATGTGTTATGATAATGTCAATGATAATGATGATTCTATGCCCAGAGATTTTAAAGCTTATGATATGATGCTATTATGATGTTAATGATCTTTACATGTTCCTTGATGCTATTCATTGTTGATAGTCTCACCTTATAATTCTAGTTCCTTCAAGGTGAGACATGACGATCATGATGTTCCATAATGTAATTGGAGGTTACCGACCTTACGTCACTCCGATAGAGTTACAACTTTTACTTAAGCTCTTATGCATGCTTCATGATAAGTATATAATGATGATTACACCGTGTCTATAAGGCACGGGCAGCACCGCTAAGGCAGGTAGCTTATGGATGATGACAGCACCACTAGTGGGCGGCGTAAGATGACTATCCCGGACGCGGGCTAGTGATGATATATGACTCGGACAGCTTACCTATATGGATTTTTGTGGTATGTTTTAAAAAAGGTAAAAGTGAGCATGCATGATTCCGCATCAAGAGGCAAGCAGTTACAGATATCCTTTCTTCCTACGCTTTCTACAATTCCTTATTATGTTATCATATATGCCTTACATACTCAGTGCATTATTCGTACTGACGTCCTTTTCTTTTTATAGACGCTGTGTTCATGCCCACAGGTAGACCGGGAGATGGTACGGATCCGTAGGAGCCCTATCAGCAGCTATACAGGAGCACTCTATTACTCCGGAGTTACAGCTTATTAGTATATTCTTTTGTGTACATATTGGGGGGGGGGGGGGGGCATGGCGGGGTCCTGTCCCTTCCTTATGTTCAGTACTCCAGTTAGAGGCTCGTAGATACAAATATGTGGTTAGTAGATGTTATGTGGTCTTGTTGGTGTATATTCTGTATATCATTTTTGTAGCCTTGTGGGCCTATGCATATTTATATGTGTAATTTGGGAGGTGTTGGTGATCATTTCATAGTAAGTTTACTTTGAGAATTATGTTTGTTTGAGATGAGTATGGTAGCTAAAAGGATATGCGGTGCTCAGTAGTTAGTTCTGGGTACCCGTCGTGGCCCCTAGTCGGGTCATGACAAAAGTGGTATTACAACAGTTCGTCATAGGGTGTGTCTACGAGCCGTGTCCGGCAGAGTCTTATTTATGGGTATGAAGCGCACCACACTTATAAATAAGAGGCTGCGGGGCATTTAGGAATGATGACTGTCTTCCTTCTTCATAGATCGTGCGATAGAGCTATAATATAAGAACTCCCTTTTCCCTACCCGTGTGTTATGTTTTCAGTAAAGTTGACGAAAGGAAAAGGTACAGCAACCCAGAAGGGAAAGATAGTGGTCGAAGAGAGGACTGAACGGGAGCCGCCTACGGATGTAGAGAAGGGCGAGCCCCAGAGTAAGGCCCTATTTCGGTTCTCTCATAGTTCGCCCACTCTAAAGGAGCAAAGGGGATTCTCAACCTTAGCTCCACCACCCCTAGTTCCTCCACTAGATGCCTCAGGCCAGGAGATGAAATAGGCCATTCTTTTGCTATCTCAGTTAGTGGCCGCTCAAGCTTAGCGGCAGGATACGGGCTATGGTGACAGGAGTTGGAGGAAAAAGGTCAGGTCCTTAGGGTTTGATCATGAGTTCAGAGGAGCTTCGAGGCAGCAATTCTCTAGACACGCAGCTCGTTCAATAGCTAGTGCACCTCCACAGTTTCCTTGACCCAGGGTTGATAGAACTGCTTGCTTGGGGCCAGTTCAGAGTTTTAGAGCTTCTAGATTCCAGAACAGGGGTTTCTCAGGTCGGACGATATTACTGGTACCATGATGTACTCGGTGTGGAAAGTTACATTCTGGACCGTGTCGCTTGGGTTTGAATGTTTGTTATGCCTGCGCTCGCCCAGGCCATTTTAAGCGCGACTGTCCATCACTACGTGGTATAGATAAGGTTCGGCCTATGGGATTAGCAGTTGGCTCTTCATTATTGGTACGCCCTTCGAGGCCGAGCTTGCAGACACCAGAAGGCCGTGGAAGAGGTAGAGGAGGAGCATCCGGTTCGAGTGGTCCTCAGCACCGCCTTTATGCACCAGCGGGACCACAGGATCTTGAGTCTTCCCCTGAATCTATCACAGGTATATTATCGGTACCCTCTTATGATTTATGAGTAAGTAAACCTCCGTGAAAGGAGTTGATTGACACAATGCTTACGAAAAAAAAGAGTGGAATTCTAGGAAGGGTGCTCAGGTACAACTTATGAGACAAGCCTTATTATTTTACATTCCTCTATAGTAATCAGCCCTGTGTGGTTAAGTTGTATATCATATGTGTTTTATATGTGGCCTCTTAAGGCATGAGATGTGTTTTTCGGGCTGTGTGCAGGTTTGGGATTGTTATGTTTACAAAGGAAACTCTGCCGAAATCCTTCCAGGAATCTAAGGAGAATTTGTAGAGACTTTAGGTAGGATTATGGCAAGAAGAAAGAAAGGGCCCAGCAGCGAGCGATTAGAGACGAAGTTATTAGTCAAATGCGGGATAAGTGTAACAAGTATGTATTAATCTGAAAAAGAACAATGATCAGGTCAGGATAGAGTAAGAACCAGGAGAAGGGAAAACAATGTGCTTGGGGTAGGAAGAAGTTGCAAGTTAGAAGAATTTGGCTAGCCCTCTTATGCTTTGGAAGGTTGAGTTATGAAATGAACTTGATATGTACGTATATGCCGATGTATGTAACACCGATTCAGATAACTAAGTTAGACTTCACCTGATGATTTTCATGTTACTATGAGCCAACCTTATTGAACTCGGTGGCACCTCGAGGAAAGAGATCAAAAGGGATGTATTCACAAAAGCTCCTCGCCTGGCAATTGGTTGATAGTATGATCGCAGTTGTATTTTGTGTTGTAGTTGAGGTTATTTATCTAGGAATTTACTCGAATAGTTACATGACAGGAGTTTGTTATTATTGATATAAAGGGAAGTGAAACCAAAATAAGGTTGATCAATGAAACAAAAGAACGATAAATGACGAAAGCCCGGTATGTGTGATGTGTGTAGTAGAAAAAAGAAAGAAAGAGAGACATGTTGGAAACAGAGAAGGAAGGGGAAAAGTGAGGCAAATAGACGAAAGGTCTACTAGAGCAGAAACCCGATAAACAGAGGGTGGAAAAGAATCAAACCCTGTGGATATCCTAACATTAAGTAGCAATGTTAATAGGTGTCATGGAGTGATTGAAATTTTGAATCTTACTTTGAGAACGGTGTGGCTGATTGAATGATGACAAGGAATGTGGAACCAATTATGGAGTAAGATATTTCATGCATGAAGGGTGACTTTACACAACCTCTCTCCAAAGAATTCTAAAAGGACCAGGTGTTACCCTGTTACAAATATGTTGAGATGGCAGGGGACAATACTTTTATGGTAGTGTGAATCGATCAGAGAAGTGTATGAAAGGGTTGACGTTGAACCTTAAATTGCAGTTTTATCCAAAAAAAAAAATCAATGGTACTCGGAAATATGCTTAGAACGATTGTCCTATGAACGAAATCACTTCAGAAAAAGGGATGAGAAGTGAGACGAAAGAAGAAACAAGGTTTAATTATGAACGATCAATGGACTAACTTCATATGTATGTCAAGACGGCAACAAATGAAATTGCATCTCTGGTGAGTTACACGGTAAAGGTCCCAAGGAGTGATTATTGAGGAAAGGTGAGCCAAGAGAGGGCGAGTTTGTGGACGATACGGTATAGGGTGTATAGAACGGTTATGAGCTACATCGATGGAAATGACTAATACGCAAGACGATCTATGGATCTTGATAGAATTGAGGAAAGAAGCATAGGGCTAAAGGAAATTCCCTCATGGTTTGATAGTCATGGCAACAAAATGGTAACCAAAAAGAGACCATCAAAGAAGTAGTCTTCGATTTTCTGAGGCAACGTGGTCGTCGGAGGCATAAGAATGAGATAATATAAGATATGGACCATAGAATGGAAGACGGGCGGAGAACCCAACATAGCAGTTGTACAACAACAAGGTGGATTACTAGGTAGAGTTAAAGGATGAGCATATAACGGAAGAGCAGTATTAATTCCAAGAAGACACATCACATGAGTATTGCGGCTTCAGCTCAAGCGTAAGGTAGACAAGAATAAGATGGTATTTCCATACAATAAGGGTCATGCGAATGATTTTATAGTGAGGAGATACAGGCGATGAGAGTAAGATTTGGATTAAAGGGAGAAGTGAATGATGGACTGAGGCGGGAAGTCAAGTGAAATAGCCACCGTAAGCAAGTTACATGGATGCGAAGTTCCAATGTCGCACAACAATTTGGGAAGCATTGTACAGAGAAAGCCTTAAAGGCAGAATACTTGACTCAGAATTTGGTAATGCCTTTGCTAAAGGAAAGATGCAGAGTTAACAATAGAAGAGGATTGAAATGGAAATGAACTATTTGGAAGCATGTGAATACTTAACGATAACGACCTACAATGGAAAGGAACAAATTTGTATGATCGTTTAGAAGAGGAAGTGTATGGGTGATGCGAGAATTTCGAGCTTAGAGTACTCAAATGCGAAGAAATTAAGGCCGCATCACGAAGTAAATGCAGAAAGATAGATTTAGATGAGAAACTGGAAGCGAGAAGTGTGGGTAAAGAAGGTAATAAGGAGTAAATTTGTGTACGATGATTTTGTGGCACTAATCAAGAATAAAGATGGATTTAAAGCTGAAACGGGTGTTGTAATTGTAAAGGATCATGTAGACTATTAGTGGAAATCGTTAGGCTAAAATACTTGGTTCTCTATAGATGCCTGAAGATCGATATATTCCGAGGGACCCCGGAAAGATAGGTCATCCTGGTAACCCCCCCCCCCCCTCTCCTATTCTGAGATAGATAAGCAGATATAGCCCATTTTTTAACTTCCCAAGGCATGCTAGAAGCACGTACGCTAGACCTTTAAGGAAGATGAAGAGACCTGTTAGGGTGGCTTGGAACTGATATATCCAGATGGTCGTATAACCTTGCAGGAATGGGAAAGCATCAGATTATTGGAATGTGGAAATTTCATCTTGAAGCCAGATTTAGAACTATTATTAAAAGACTCTGAGAGGATTTCTTACTGCCCTCTCCAATAGTTTTGAGGTAGTGAAGGAAGAACTAAAAATATAAGCTCGATAAAGGTATTATGAAGGGACGAGCAAGTAAAAGAGATGAATTGGGAAGTGTAAGAAGATATTAAGTCCAAATGCTAGTACTTATTTTCCACCCCAGAAGAGGTTCAAGACGAGACGCCATTGTCATAAGGTATGTAATGCTTTCTCTTAATGCTTTTGGTCGTGTGTGGCCATGTTTCTTGCTGTTGTTGTTGTAGCCCTGTGAGGCGATGTTATTTTGGGTTGCTTTGGCAGGATGGTGGTACCATATCACAGGGGAAACTTTGGAAAATATTTCATAGAATTCCCGAAAATTTAACATTCGAGGACGAATGTTCTTAAGGGGGAGAGAGTGTTACACCACAAAAATTTCATGTCGTTGTGCTGTGAATTGACTAATGCAAGTTAAGGTGGACATGATGTCCCTACAATTAAGAAGGGATATTTAATGATTCTAATTAAGATTCCAAAGACATTTGAGACAAGAGGAGAAAGTTTGTTGAAGGAAGTAGAGTATAAGTCTTGTTTTGGAAAGGTTTCGCAAACTATCGAGTTAAGGATTATTTAGTAATGTCTTGAGGAGAAGTTATAAGACTCCTTAGATGGTTAATGAAGTATTGTACAAGTGTTAAGAAGGTTCCATAAGGATTGAAGATCAAACGAGTCAACGAGCGCAATTCCGAGAAAAGTTAGTTATACAGCCACTTATACGGTCCGTATAACTTATACGGTCTGTATAAGGGACCGTATAACCTATCCAGAGAAGGGTCCTCCACTGGAAGTATTATACAGTCACTTATATGGACCGTATAAGTGTCCGTATAAATCCCATCGGGCAGCTTTTAAAATTTTATATAAGGAGGACCCAAGTTCATTTTTTTCATTTCTCATCTTCTCCATCACTCTCAAAACCTCTAGAATGTTCCATACCCCTTATTAACACATATCCAAGATAAATCAAGGATTAAACACCAAGAATTAGTAGAATCAAGTGTGCGGATGCTCACTAGGGTTGATACAAGTCAAGAATTTCTTTTGTATTGAAGTTGGGGTTTTCCTATCAAGTAGAGTATCTTCATTCAAAGATCATTCCTACATAATAAAAGGTGAGTTTTATGTTTATTTCATGTTATTAAGAATATTGAGTGGTTGAAAGACTTGGATTATGGAAGAAAGTGGAGTGTGAAGTTTAAATATGGAAATAGTGGTATTCTTGAATAGTAACTTGACTTGAATCATAGTTCTTGATATATCACGAATGTAATCTTGTTGTGAATGATGCAAGTGGCGTTAAAGAAGTACTAAATGAGAATGAATATAGTGTTATGTTATAGTTATGGCTATGGATGGTATTGGAAGGGCATTTTAAGAATTGAATAATGTTTAACTTGAAGAATGTTGATTGATTACGATGTCTTGGGTGTTGTTAATGATGTTTGGGAGTTGTTTATTATATGGAGAAAGTTGTAGAAACAAAGGAAATGCTGCCCAATTTTCGTTAGCTCTTAGTCGTTCTAGTTTAGACTTAAGTATGTATTCAATTACCTAATCTTAGTACGAATCCTCTTAAAGGTAGAATCTTAAGCTTGGAAGGAGGGCGTTAATTGTAAAGAGATGTAAAGGTATGTAAGGCTAGTCCCTTCTTTTCTAAGGAATGATTTCCTCTATCTTTTCATGACTTTCTTACATTTCGAAAGTTATAAGCCTATGATCATTAAGAGCTTCTCATGAGATAAGGATAAGAGATGTGTTATGATAATGTCAATGATAATGATGATTCTATGCCCAGAGATTTTAAAGCTTATGATATGATGCTATTATGATGTTAATGATCTTTACATGATTCCTTGATGCTATTCATTGTTGATAGTCTCACCTTATAATGCTAGTTCCTTCAAGGTGAGACATGACGATTATGATATTCCATAATGTAATTGGAGGTTACCGACCTTACGTCACTCCGATAGAGTTATAGCTTTTACTTAAGCTCTTATGCATGCTTCATGATAAGTATATAATGATGATTACACCGTGTCTATAAGGCACGGGCAGCACCGCTAAGGAGGGCGGCTTATGGATGATGACAACACCACTAGTGGGCGGCGTGAGATGACTATCCCGGACATGGGATACCCGAACGCGGGCTAGTGATGATATATGACTCGGACAGCTTACCTATATGGATGTGTATGGTATGTTTTAAAAAAGGTAAAAGTGAGCATGTATGATTCCGCCTCAAGAGGCAAGCAGTTACAGATATCCTTTCTTCCTATGCTTTCTACACTTCCTTATTATGTTATCATATATGGTTTACATACTTAGTACATTGTTCGTACTGACGTCCTTTTCTTTTTATGGACGCTGTGTTCATGTCTACAGGTAGACCAGGAGACGGTACAGATCCGTAGGCGCCCTATCAGCAGCTATACAGGAGCACTCCATTACTCTGGAGTTGGTGCTTATTGGTATATTCTGTTGTGTACATATTTAAGGGGGTGGGGGGGTGGGGGGGTGGGATCCTGTCCCGTCCTTATGTTCAGTACTCCAGTTAGAGGCTTGTAGATACAAATGTGTGGGTAGCAGATGTTATGTGGTCTTATCGGTGTATATTCTGTATATCATTTTTGTAGCTTTGTGGGCCTATGCATATTTATATGTATAATTTGGGAGGTGTTGGTGATCATTTCATAGTAAGTTTACTTTGAGAATTATGTTTGTTTGAGATGAGTATGGTAGCTAAAAGGATATGCGGTGCTCGGTAGTCAGCTCTGGGTACCCGTCGTGGCCGCTAGTCGGGTCGTGACAGCTTCACTCCTCCGGGGGCAGTGGGGTTCTCATCCTCATCATCAACATTCATCACACCGCGGTTGGGTTGCACCTCCTGACGAACCTCGAAGCAGCGCGCAACAGGTCCTTCACCCAATTGAACATTCCTTGCACGAAGCCGCGCGTTACAGGGGCGGCTGTAAAATAGAGGCAAGTTTATACGGCGACGCCCATGAAAAAAATGTTTTTTTTTTTTTAAAAAGGTGGACTCAGACTTACAAGTGTTGTTCCAGGCCTCCGAGAAGGGTTTGGGGGAAGCACGGTGGAGAAGATCTGTTCCAATCATAACAAATCGGTCACACCAGCCCCGCTCGAAGTCATCCTCGGCACTAGATATCAAGCCGTTGGAGCATATCTGTATTAGGCTAAATTCGTATAACATAGCTGGACCAATGCTGTTAAGACCCGTGGAAAAAAGGATAAGTCGAGGATGAGTCAGCACCTAGTTTCACCGGAGGTGGGTTCATTGTACTGGAGGTACCACTAGGTTCGAAAGACCGTTGGAATAGCTCCAGAAGAGAGCTCAACGGGCTGCCATTACAATTAGGCTTAGCGTTACTCGCATGGTGTCCTTGACTACAAACACAAATTCAACTGAACCGTTTTTCGGGTAAACAATTAATCAAAATAAACATTTTAAATTAAAATTGAGTAGATTTCTACTAATTAATATCCAGCTTCACCAAACAAAGATCAATTATAAGTTGGACAAAACGCATCAATTTCAAAAGAATGGGGATGGTCCACGTTGATTTGAAGTTTTTGCAAACGAAACCAATAGAACATAGTAATAACAAGTCCCACATGTGAAGTTGTGAACTGAAATTAATTACTTTAGGGAAGAGCTTCAGTGTGAAATGAAATGGTAACTGAAGGTGTGGGACTAAAAACTGAGCATTTCACACTGAAGTTACTATTGGCCACCTACACTAAAAACTGAATGAATTCAAAGAAATGTTTTAAAAAACAAAAAGAAGAATGCTGACAGAGAGATAAGAGATGGAAAAGAGATGAGGAGAATGTGATGGAGAAAATGACTTGCAAGGGTGGAGGAGGAAGACGTACAGACGTGTCTTTTTTTTTTTTTTAGTTAATTTTTTTTAATTATTTAGATTATAGATATTTAGGTGTATAAGTTTGGGGAAAAAAAATTATTTTTGACTTGTTTCACGCGCTTAAGGAGATTGGAAAACACTTCTTTTGTCATGTCAGCAAAACGTGTTCAATAGGTACACTTTTTGAACACTACTGATGTTCAATCGAAACAAGCCTAAGCTTAAATTGTTATAAGGAATCTCAAGAAATTTAGGGGACGCTTATGACTTTGCCTTTTTTTTTTTTTTAAGTAAAGAAAGAGTATTTTGTTCCCACTGATTTCAGCAAAATCCTTTCACACTGCCTTTGCCGGTCGTTAATCAAAAAACGGGGAAAAAAAAAACAGATGCAAGAAAAAAGCACATCTTTATGGTCGTCATCAGCAGTTTTCCGCAGATCTCTTACTTTATGGCTCAGTTACACACATAGGAGTTAGTTAGGGTAGGTATATTGTTAGAGCTCTTCTATTTGTAGATAGATAGTATAATGTAATTCAAAATTATTGTATTTCACATGCGGCCTGTTTGACCAAGCCTATTCGCTTAATTCAAGAAAAGTGTTTTTTGTTTAAAAATAATAATTTAAAGTTATAATAATTTGTGTTATACCAACACTTTTTTTTTTGACAAGCTCAATCCAAAAATCAATTCTATTGGTACTGTACGAGGTTTCAAACCTGAAATCTATTGTGGAAAGTCCATGTTCAATCAAATAAGTCACCCTTGTGGGTAGCCAACACATTTGAAAACCACTTTTTTTAGTACTTAAAAATAATTTATGTTTGAGTAACCTTTCCAAAACAATTTAACTTTTAAATAATTACGAAAAAGACATGTACATTTTTTCTTTATTATTAGTATTATCTTTGAAATAAAAAGCAGTTTTAGTTATCTTTAGTGTAGAGTTAAAACTATGTTTACTTAACAAAAAATAGTTCTTAGTATTTTTCGAGATGATGTAGCAATTGTAAAATAAAGAGTTGGGACGATAATGGAAAAAAGTCACGGTAGAAAAGTGAAAGGAACAACTTAGTAGCCGTTTGACCATAAAACTTATTCACTTTTTTCCGGAAATGTTTTTTCACTTTTTTTATTTTTGAGCGTTTGGCTATAAATATTAATACAACTTGAAGTTGTATTCCGGAATATAAAAAATAAGGCAAAACTTGTTTTTCAAAATTTTTTCACTTTTTTACAACTACATTTCACCAAAAACTACAATTTCAAAAACTATGGCCAAACACAACTCCGACTCCAACTTCAACTTCAAAAATTCCAAAAAAAAGTGAATTTGTTTTTGGTATTTATGGCCAAACGGCACATATTAACAACACATTTCTCCTTTGAAATTGATAAGTATAGTTTCGTAAATAAATTAGTAATAAGGGTAAACATAATTTTCGGCTTTATTTTGACAGTAGAAAAATTATTTATGCTATTACTCAAAATCATTCTTTCATTTTAACTAAATATTTTAATTTTTCAAACTCTTTTTAAGAAAAATATTTGTAATTTTCTAAAAATTTGTCCAAACAAATTAATAAACTTACAAGCAATTGGTAACCATGTATCGCTGCTTATATTTTCTTGATATAACTCAATATTTTTTAAGTAATACATACATTTATGATAAGTTGGTATTCAGAATTAATGAGTCGTGACTCTGTCATATGTGACTTGAAAGTTTTGAACCACCCTTTATTTATAGTCATCCATTTATTTGATCACATACACTATTTGTGTGTTTCACGTTGTGCTTCTATTAGCGGTGAATTTCAACTCCGATCTGATATAACATGTTCGTCGGCGTCATTGTCATGAGTAGTCCATAATGTCAACAGATTTTCCCTAACTTCGGGCTTGCGGGGTAGATCTCATTAATACGTATGTCTTCCGTTTCAATTTAAGTATGTTATATTTTTAATTTTTTTTTTCTTTTATATTTGATAACTTTCTAATTCTAATATTAGACTTGTCTTGATTTTTTTAATTAAGACCAAAAGATTCAAAAGACATTTTTGTTAAATTACATACATTTTTAGTATAGTATTATAAGATTCAAAGTCTTTTTTATTTTTTTAAACTCCGTGTATAATTAAATTAAGGGTAATATATTCTACTCCTTCCAAAACCATATCTACGACTTTCACACTTAGGGCCCTAGCCTTAAATTCATGCTTGATTATTGCATTAATTCTCTCTGCATAATATGTGCTTCCTGCCCTACATATTAATGCAAACCCGCCCAAATCCTCAAATATGGACATGACCTATCTTTAGTCGGCAGTTGAACACTAGCTACATGATTAAAGTTGAGAAAATATATCTTAACTCTTGAAGTTCAGTATTAATCAAAGTTAGACATGGATATTTTTAAAGATGTGTAATATTATGGGCAGGTGGGGCCAATTGGCGGGACCCAACCTCCTCGCTAAGCCCAATCAATATGGTCTATAAAGACAGTAGGGGAGTTCCCATTCCTCTTCAGT
The DNA here is from genome assembly GCF_019175385.1 of Lycium barbarum. Classification (NCBI taxonomy): domain Eukaryota; kingdom Viridiplantae; phylum Streptophyta; class Magnoliopsida; order Solanales; family Solanaceae; genus Lycium; species Lycium barbarum. The sequence continues at coordinate 107,491,655 of NC_083339.1, read as the reverse complement.
ATTCTAACCAAAAAAACAAAACATATCCTTCAAAAATGGCAGCACCAAAATTGTTTTTTCTTGCAGCAACTTTCCTCTCTCTCATCTACCTCTCCAACGCTGCACCCTCCACCAGTTTTATCAAAACCTCTTGCAAAATCACTACTTTCCCCGAGGTATGCGTCTCTTCCCTTTCCGGTTACGCACAAGCCATAAAAAACAGCCAAGAACAGCTAGTAAAAACCTCCTTATCCGTCAGCCTAGACAGGGCCGGATCCACAAAAGGGTTCGTCACAAAGCTCTTGAAATTCAAGGGGTTGAAACCAAGAGAATATGAAGCTATCAAAGATTGTGTGGAAGAGACAAAAGATAGTGTAGATCAACTTACAAGATCTGTGAAGGAGTTAAAGAATATGGATAGTAGTCATGGGAAGGATTTTCAGTATCATATGAGTAACGTGGAGACATGGGTTAGTGCTGCTATTACTGATGAGAATACTTGTACCGATGGATTTGCTGGTCGGGCTTTGAATAGTAGGATTAAGGCTTCTATTAGAAGTCGGATAGCTAATCTTGCTCAGGTTACTAGTAATGCACTCGCCTTTATCAACCAATATGCTGCAAAGCATTGATTGATTAATTAATTTCGTTTATGTTTTTGGGAGTTTGAACTTATGGTTTTTGCCTTTTCCTTTTTCTTTTTTGTGTGGTTGGAGGTTTTGGGCAGTGGTTTGTTTGGTACTACTATGTAAATTGTGAATGAAATTTCACGCGCTAAGTATAAAATGGAGTTCGAGAATATCTTTTCGTTCTGTCTTGTCCTCTATGGGATGTTTGTTTGTAATAATAGAATTTATAATGCGCTAATTATGTTTTGTTCAATTAAAAGTTGCTGGAGTGGTATACAGTACTCCTTCCATCTTAATTTATATGATGCTGTTTGGTTGGACATGAAGATTACAAAAAAGATAGAAATTTATGGTTTTAACAAATAACCTTTGTCCTTAAGATTATTTGTAGATAACGGAATAATAATTAGTAAAAAGAAGATGAAATTCTGTAAAAATTATATAAATTTTGTCACACCCTTTTTTTCCCCGCTCAAAGGATTTTAAAAAGTTTTTCCAATTAAAGTGACATTTTGAAAAGAGATTATTTTATTTGTTACAGAATCACCATTTGGAATTGAATTTTGGTGTTCCGAGTCACCTTATTAAATCCCTAATAAAAAGAAGTTGACTCTTTAATTATTGATCTGCGAAATCAATGTAAGGAATTCTGTTAACTGGGAGAAGGTATTAGGCATTTTCCGAGTGCCGTGATTCTAGTACGGTCGCTTTCATTGACTAATATTCGGCTTAAATTAATCTTGAATAAAAACATGTTTGCCTAAACTCTTAACTACGTTTACCACCCAATTTATTTACTTAAAAATGTGACTAATATTTTCGGCCTAAAAGCGTGCACATACTGCCTTTACAATTAACTAAATATAGATCAAGGATCGTAAACGAAACTCATGGTTAATATTTTTTAATCGCACCTAATTTTGCCTAATGTTAAATATATCCTAGTGTTCACCTATAATTTATTAACTGGTCTATCTTAAGCTATGTCTTTCTCACGTGTCCGTCCATTAAAGCACTGTTTACTTTCGTTCACATCTATAGGTAAGGTATCATGTAAATCTTCCAAACAACAAATCAATATTACAAGCTTAGCAATAATTCATTTGATGATTATTTAAACAATTTCAATAAAACTTCCAAGACATGGTGTAAACCCATTAAGACAAACGTTTGAACCAAACTGATCAAGTCAACCCGAAACTGGACCAACATTGTTTTCTACTAACCAAAATTAAGTATTATTTTACACTAACTAACGTTTGAAAAGTGATGTCTTTCAATATCCATTTAAAATCGAATTAACAACAGGAAATAAAATACTCATAACCTCAATATAATGTTAAGTCCATTCCATTTACGTTAAAACAACAGAAATCAAGAATAACAAAACATTCCAGCAAAATGGTTCAAGGCATGAGATAAAACATTACCATTTAATATATATTCGACAGGCTTCAAGCAAAAAGGATCAAACTTACTGTCCATTTTAATAAAATATCTTCGATAGCCATTAAGTATGGGTAACGGAAACGAGATAAAGTCCAGTTAATGACAACTTAATCTTGACATTAAACTATTAAACATCGAAAGATTTTAACCCATCTTAGATGACTCTTCAACGAGCTTTGATTCATATAAAATATTAAAATAGAGAAGTAGCGGGAACGAGCCTTCAAATTCTTTTCGATTAACAACGAAAGCAACGTATAATCTACAGATTTCCAAAGCTAGCAATCTAACTTTCAGGTCCATGAACTTGAAACCGCGAATGAAAACTTGAACTCCAACTAAACTTTCAAACAAATCCTTTTTGGAACTGGTATTTTTTTCCTTATGTTTTTGCTCTATACGTACTCTTTTTTTTTTTTTTCTATCTGTTTTCTCTCAGTCCCCTTTTGCGTATCTGTCTGGTGTGTTTATATATAATGAATATGTGTGTGCTGTGTCGCGTGTGTGTGTGTGCGCAACATATTAAAAGGGACGTGAAGGAGCAGGAGTTGGGTAGTTAGTTTAGGATGGATTTTTAGAGACGTGAGGGAGAGAGTAGGGGTAAACTTTTGTTGAGAGTTTTAAGGGGCATTAGTTTTGGTAGATTAGGATGAGGGATTTTTGTTTGGGTAGATTAGGATTAATTTAGGTTGTTGATTAGGGAGGTTGTGTTTTGGTTGAGGATCTTTAAGGGGGGGAAAAAAAACGTGCGAAGGAGTGCTGATTTCTTTAGGTTAGTTTCTTTTTTAGGATTTTTTTTCTTTTGTTTTTTTAGTACTTTTGTATTTTTATTAAAAAGACAACAAATAGTACAAAGAGAAAAATTATCTTAATTATTTTTAAAACAGCAAGAATATATTTTAAGAAAGTTAATTAGCTAGACTAAAATAAAATGTAACTAATAAAAATACTGAAAATCACTAGCTTATTTTTTTAAAACCTAACCTAGAACAAAACATATTTTTTGTAATTTTTTTTTTGAAAAATGAAAACCAAACTTATCCTAAAATGTGACTCTTATTTTTGAAGTTTTCAATTTCTAAAATAGCTCTTACTAAAAAAGACATAAAAAATTAAAGTATCTAATCTAGACCTAAAAGAAATATCTAAACGTTAAACTAGTGTAAAAAACTTAAATTCGGTCAAAAATTAGGTGTTCACAGAATGTCCCTCTTTGCTTGGAAACATGAAAAGTTTTCAAGCAAAGAAGTGAACGTTGTGACTGATTTTTGACCTGATCATTATTTGAAAAGCCAAAAGAAATAAACGGAAAGGATGTGACCGAGTCCTAGTTTTAGACAACTTACATATCCAAGGTTATAAGGGAATCAGGTCAAGTGTAGTTCAAGCGAGTAGAAGGATGGAATGATGAGTTGGAGAATCGAGTGAGATTCCTTCAAGGTTCCGGTTCGTGGCTCCTATTATTACAAAACAAAAAATGAAAAATACAACAAACGAGGAAAGGAAATACACACTACTAAAAAATTGTCAAAAATCGACGGAAAAACCGGACGGCCCGCGTCGGTTTTTTCATTGAAACCGATGGGAAACCAACCCATCACGGTCCGTCGGTTTTCATAGCCTCGCTTTTTGAAAACCGACGGACTGCGTCGGTTTTTTGCGCCGGACTGCGTCGCTTACGCAGTCCGTCGGTTTTTTATCCAATAATAAAAAAAAATTAAAAAACCGATGGACTGCGTCAGTTTTTTAATTTTTATTTTTTTTAATTTAAAAAGAAATAATATAAATTTATAAAAAAACTGATGCACTGCACCGATTTTTTATTTTTTATTTTTTAAAAAACCGACGGACTGAGTCGGTTTTTTGGAAAATTTCCTGCATGCAATTGCTGCATTTTTTGCAGCCACACCTGCACAAAACCAATACAAAAACCAGCACCAAAACCTACTCAAAACCAGCACTAAAATGCTCCAAATCAATTCTAAAAGAGCTACAACACATAAAATCACCCTAAGTAACAATCAGACACATCAAACGCTATCTAAACACATCAAATACGATCTAAATAGACCTTCAAAGTTAAAAAATATTTAAATGTCCAACCAAAAGTACCATTAACTAGTTCTACATAGTTTTAACATAAGTCCATAAAGCATAAAACATAAGTCCATTATGAAATCCAAACTAAAACATAAGTCCCATGACTATATAAATGAACCCCAACTGCTTCCAGTTTCAAATACTTCTTACACCGGCAACGCGAACAAGCACACCTAATTACCCCTTCATTTTGAAGAGGGTGAAGTGACATTGCATGTGTGATAAACTTGTCAATAAATTCATCATGTGTGCACGATCACTATTATTTATATTATACATCCACATACGATCCATCTACAAAAATATACCCACAAATTATTGAGGTTATAGAAATATATTTTAACTTAAGAATTCTAACTTAAAATATAACTTAAGAAAACACAATCCCAACCAATTCTAACTTTGAATTCTCAATAACAATTCTAACTTTAATAACTTATGGATTCTAACTTTAATATAACTTGGAAAAGCACAATCCGAACCAATTCTAACTTTGAATTCTCAATAACAATTCTAACTTTAATAACTTATGGATTCTAATTTTAATTCTAAAAATTGAAAAGTAAATCTAGTCAAATAAAGTCTACATTTTAGTTTGGAGGTTATAGAAATATTATGACTTCACAATTCTAACTTTGAAAAGAACAATCCCAACTAATTCTGACTTTGAATTCTCAATAACAATTCTAACTTTAATAATTTATGCATTCTAACTTTAATATAACTTTGACAAGCACAAACCCAACCAATTTTAACTAAGCTAACATAAATACATTGACAATGAACATAAAAAAATAGCACAATCTCAAGCAAATATATATATATATATATATATATATATATATATATATATATATATATATATATATGAAAAGTAAACTAGTCAAATAAAGCTTACATTTTTTCACAAATTCAACATCCATAATTTTTAAAAGCACAATCCCAACCAATTCTAACTTTTTAATTCTCAATAACAATTCTAACTTTAATAACTTATGGATTCTAACTTTAATATAACTTGGAAAAGCACAATCCCAACTAATTCTAACACAAATACATTGACAATGAACATAAAAAATAACACAATCTCAAGCAAATATATATATATATATATATGAAAAGCAAACTAGTTAAATAAAGTTTACATTTTTTCACAAATTCAACATCAATAATTTTTAAAAGCACAATCCCAACCAATTCTAATGTTGAATTCTCAATAACAATTCTAACTTTAATAATTTATGGATTCTAACTTTAATATAACTTTTAAAAGCACAATCTCAACCAATTTTAACTTTGAATTCTCAATAACAATTCTAACTTTAATAACTTATGGATTCTAATTTAAATTCTAAAAATGAAAAGTAAATCTAGTCAAATAAAGTCTACATTTTAGTTTAGAGGTTATAGAAATATTATGACTTAACAATTCTAATTTTTAAAAGCACAATCCCAACCAATTCTAACTTTTTAATTCTCAATAACAATTCTAACTTTAATAACTTATGGATTCTAACTTTAATATAACTTGGAAAAGCACAATCCCAACCAATTCTAACTAAGCTAACACAAATACATTGACAATGAACATAAAAAATAGCACAATCTCAAGCAAATATATATATATATATATATATATATATATATATATATATATATATATATATATATATATATATATATATATATATATATATAAAGTAAACTAGTCAAATAAAGTTTACATTTTTTCGCAAATTCAACATGAATAATTTAAGAAAGCACAATACCAACCAATTCTAACTTTCAATTCTCAATAACAATTCTAACTTTAATAACTTATGGATTCTAACTTTAATAGCTTATGGATTCTAACTTCAATATAACTTTGAAAAGCACAATCCCAACCAATTCTAAAAATTGAAAAGTAAATCTAGCCAAATAAAGTCTACGTTTTAGTTTTGAGGTTATAGATATATTATAACTTAACATTCTAACCTTGAAAAGCACAATCCCAACCAATTCTAATTTTGAATTTTCAATAACAATTCTAACTTTAATAACTTATGGATTCTAACTTTGATATAACTTTGAAAAGCACAATCCCAACCAATTCTAAAAATTGAAAAGTAAATCTAGTCAAATAAAGTCTACACTTTAGTTTTGAGGTTATAGAAATACTATAACTTAACAATTTTAACTTTGAAAAGTACAATCCCAACCAATTCTAATTTTGAATGCTCAATAAAAATTCTATTAACTTATGGATTCTAGCAAATAGCACAATCCAAAAAAAAAAAAAAAATGTCAAATAAGGTATACATTTTTGGACAAATTCAACATCAATAATATTAAAAACAATGATAACTAAGCTAACACAAATACATTGACAATGAACATAAAATATAGCACAATCTCAAGCAAAAAAAAAAAAAAAAATGAAAAGTAAATTAGTCAAATAAAGTTTACATTTTTTCACAAATTCAACATTAATAACATTACAAATGATGTTTAACAAAGCTAAATAAACTAACATTAAGCCTAAAATCTACAAATAAAACTAAGATTGAAAGAATTTTAAAAGCCCTAATTTAAAAGAAACTACCTCAAATTACAAGTTAAAAACGGGGCTGGGGTAGGTGGGGTTAGGCTGCGCAGGTGGCGGCGGGTGGGCGGCGGCTAGCAGCAGGTGGCGGGCGTGGGCGGAGGGGGTGGACGGCGGGTTAGGGTTTTTAATTTTAGAGGGAAGTGGGTATTTTTTTTGGGGAAGATGGCAAATGATATGCCAAACCCGTTTCCATCATATTGTTAAAAAAAAAACCGACGCAGTCCGTCGATTTTTTTAAAAATGTTGACCAGCCTTTGACAAAATAATAATTAAAAACCGATGCGGTCCGTCGGTTTCTTCAAAAAAAATTCGTTTATTAATATTTTAAAAAAACAAAATGAATTATAAATTATTTAATATATTTTTAAAAATAAAACCGACGGACATTAATTAATTTTTTTTAAAAATAAAACCGACGTGGGATGTCGGTTTTTGTAAAAATAAAAATTGGCGGAAATATAATTTCAAAATTCTGCGGAAAAAAACCGATGTTGTCCGTCGGTTTTTTAATTAAAATAATAAAAAAATTAGGAATACAAATAACTGACGCACCGCGTCGGTTTTTCAAAGCAATGTAGTCTGTTGGTTTTTTGTCGGTCGAATTTTGGCAGTTTTTTAGTAGTGACAAGATCCTATCTATTCTACTTGTCTTGAGTCTTCCTTTAGGCTTTAGACCTTCACTTGGATCTTCAGTTATATATCACTCCACTTTCTTTCGGTGGGTACTTAGATCTCAAAGTATGATCTTGAAGTTAGAATCTGAGACTTGAACTTTTAACTTGCAACTTGGAATGAGTTGTTGATGCTATTCCGAATGACATTTCGTAGAATATTCTTGGATGCTTGTTTCTTGATTAGAAGCTGAGAAGATGTATCTTGAGACGTTGGGTCGCCTTATGTGTCAAAACGGACTCTAACTGCCTTCGAGATTGAACATTCTTCTTTCTCTGACCAAATATGGAACTTCATTGTTGAATATCAATTCTGCGCTTGTGGGCGAACCTGCAAGCCATCAAAGACGAACAAAAACAAACAAATGTTTTCTGCCCCAGTTTGTACTAGGAATTTTTTTGTGAGTGTCAGCAAAATCATAAACCACTTGGGACTATAATCGGTGGAGTCAACCCGAAATTTAAAAACATGACTTTATTTTGAGATAGTCGACCTGAAAGCATGATTATACTCTGAGTTGGTCAACCAAAAATTTTAAAATATGACCGTATTCGGAGGCAGCAACCTAAAATTTAAAAATATGACTGTATTTGGAGGTAGTCAACCTGAAATTTAAAACATGAATATGTTTAGAGGTAGTCAACCTGAAATTTAAAAACATGACTTTATTCTGAGGTAGTCAACCTGAAATTTAAAAACATGACTTTATTCTGAGGTAGTCAACCTGAAATTTAAAAGCATGACTTTATTCTGAGGTAGTCAACTTATGAAAATATGACTTTATTTAGAGGTAGCCAACCTGAAATTTAAATACGTGGCTGTATTCTGAGGTAGTCAACCTGAAAGCCTAACTACATTATGAGGTAGTCAACCTAAAAGCATGAGAAAAGCAGGGATTTTTGTTCTCTAAAATGCAACGAGGGAATGTCGTACCCTGTGAAGGCATGAAAACAAATAGAGGTTTTTGTTTCCTAAAATGCAATTAAGGAATGTCGTACCCTGTGAAGTCATGAAAGGAAAAAAAAAGGTAGGGGTTTTTGTTCCCTGAAATGCAACTAGGGATTGTCGTACCCTGTGAAGTCATGAAAAAAAAGTAGGGGTTTTAGTTCCCTAAAATGCAACCAGGGATTGTCGTACCCTGTGAAGGCACGAAAAAAAAAAGTAGGGTTTTTTTTTTCCCTAAAATGCAATCAGGGAGTGTCGTACCCTGTGAAGTCATGCAAAAAAATTTAGGGGTTTTTGTTCCCTAAAATGAAACCAGGGATTGTCGTATCCTGTGAAGGCATGAAAAAAAGTAGGGGTTTTTGTTCCCTAAAATGCAACCAGGGAGTGTCGTACTCTGTGAAGTCATGAAAAAAAAGTAGGGGGTTTTGTTCCCTAAACTGCAACAAGGGAGTGTCGTACCCTGTGAAGTTATGAAAAAAAGTAGGGGTTTTTGTTCCCTAAACTGCAATCAGGAATTGTTGTACCCTGTGAAGTCATGAAAAAAAAAGTAGGGGTTTTTGTTCCCTAAAATGCAACCAGGGAATGTCGTACCCTGTGAAGGCATGAAAAATAAGTAGGGGTTTTTGTTCCCTAAAATGCAACCAGGGAGTGTCGTACCCTATGAAGTCATGAAAAAACGTAGGGTTTTTTTTTCCTTAAAATGCAACCAGGGATTGTCGTACCCTATGAAGGCATGAAAAATAAAGTAGGAGTTTTTGTTCCCTAAAATGCAACGAGGGAATGTCGTACCCTGTGAAGTCATGAAAAAAAGTTAGGGGTTTTTGTTCCCTAAAATGCAACCAGGGAGTGTCGTACCCTGTGAAGTCATGAAAAAAAAAGTAGGGTTTTTGTTCCCTAAAATGCAACCAGGGATTGTCGTATCCTGTGAAGGCTTGAAAAAAAGTAGGGGTTTTGTTTCCTAAAATGCAACCAGGGAGTGTCGTACCCTGTGAAGTCATGAAAAAAAAGTAGGGGTTTTTGTTCCCTAAAATGCAACCAGGGATTGCCGTACCCTGTGAAGGCTTGAAAAAAAGGTAGGGGTTTTGTTTCCTAAAATGCAACCAGGGAGTGTCGTACCCTATGAAGGCATGAAAAGAATTAGGGATTTTTGTTCCCTAAAATACAACCAATAATAACATGATTATATGAACATCAAAGGAAAAACAAAAATTTGAGAACTTCACTTTATGGCTTTCGTCTTTTTTAAGAACTGTTTTCCCAAATTTCTTTGCCCCTGTTTTCAACAAAGAAAAATTTGTTAGTCTTAAAATGATGGTCGGTTTGTGGCCTTCACTCGCTGTGGAAATTATCTTAGAGCCCATCCCACTTCAAGAAAAACGAGGCTGATGGTGATTGGCCAAATTGCTTAGAAACTATCTTTGCTTGCGAGAGACCTTTATCTTTCAATGCCCACCTTGACTATTTCGTACCCCGTATCATTTTATGTATGCGGTGTAACCGATCTTATTCTTAGAGCAAATATTTGTTGTGGTGATCCTTCCCCCTAATACCTCGAAATAATTCTTTGCTTTTCAGGCACTTCACTTGCCTGGATAGATCACAAAATGGCTTTATCCCGTTGTTGATGCGGTGCATGACCAATAGTCTTTGCTCTGTACCGCTAGGAAACTGTGGTCAATTTTGCATCCTTTTCTTTGTTCTTGAATTTAACGCAAGATTATACCGAAAGGGACTCAAAGAATATACTAGAGACAAGGAGAAAAAAGAAAAAAATAAAAATAAAAATAAATAAATAAAAGGAGTTATGTTTAAACAAAAAGGTGTCCCTTTCGGGGAAAGAGGGAAGAGGCTTATCCGGAGGAATACGCCGACTTCAATGAATCATGACATGCATTTTGGGCTGGACGCTTGATCCGTCTAAATCTCAAAATATAGTACCCTTCAATCGAAAACCGAGCTCTCTACCTTGATCGTGTTCATGCCGGAATAGAAGAAACTCATTCGACCAATGGTTCCTTTTGCGGGTCTTCACCAACTGAACTTTCTCATTTTATTTCTCTCAACTTATAATCGTCTTATAGTGCCCTTGAGGGTTTTCACCAATAAGACTCTCTCATTTTATTTTTCTCAACTTACAATCATCTTATAGTGCCCGTGAGGGTTTTCACCAGTAAGACTTTCTCATTTTATATTTTTTTGAACTCATTATCGCCCTATAGGGCCCGTAAGGGTTTTCACCAGTAAGGCTCTCTCATTTTTCTTTCCTCCTTTGCGTTCAAATAAAGCGTCGTATATAGCACCATAGTCGTGGCACGCTAAACTTGACATTCTCAAAGATTGATCAGAAGGTCTTAAAGAGGAAAAGCGAAAAGAATCATAGATTGAACTACAACTTTGGAACCTTTTTATGAAATATTTGTCCAAAAACAAAAATGCCCCAGTTTCTTCGAATACTTGGAAATGTGATTTTTTTTCTTTTGGGTGGTGGGACCGAACCTCGAAATAGGGCTGCCTACGTATCCTTTTAGGAATTAGGTCGAACGTAGTTCAATAAACACATTTGATTTTTTTTTATTTTTTTACTACTGTTACACCCCGTATCTTCGAAGAAGCACTTATCAAATTTTGAAACATAAGTACGTTGGTTAATGAGTGAAGGATGTATATAAGGTATACAGGAAGGTTTTATAAGGAAATGAGCGGAAGAAATGAAGTAGTACGACTTTGGATAAAGGATGGGTAAAATTTCGTGTGAAAATTTTGGTCCAATTTGAGGGAAGAATATCTCTTAGCATATGAAGTGTTTGAAGTGAAACAAAAGCCTAAAATGAACTTCGTCGAGTCTAGTTTCCAACATAACAAACCGCTCATCGATAGGATATCGAAGTAGAGAATTATGGACGTTACAAGTTCAGCTGACAGAGCAGAAACGCGTGCTACAGTAACTGCCACATTAACCGACCTGCTACAGTACTACTACAGTGACCCCGGCCCAAATTTGGACCTTATAAAAGGGGAAAAACCCCATTTTCCACCAAAAATCAGTCCTTAAAGCTCAGCAAACATAGTGGGGCATTTGTGTCATAAAAAGTTAAGGGATTGAAGCAATTTTACTTAATCGAGGCTCGGGGAGCACATAGTTGTGATTCTAGTATTGTTTTGTTGTGGATTTTAGCGTGCATTTAAGTAGATATCGAGAATATTGCTATTTTAACAAGAATAAGGTATGAATCTCTTTCTATTTACATTAATACCGTTTATTCTCGGAGATAAAGTCGTTAAATAATTATATAGTAAGTTGGTTAGTTATGGAAGTTGAAAAACAGCGTGTGGGCTGTTTTATGGAACATGTTGGTGTTGAAAGTGATGTTGTTAATATTGGTATTTATGTTGTTATTGTTGGTTGCTGAATTACGATTTTGGGCTAGGCATATAAACAGAAGAGATGCTGCCGAAATTTCGGCAGATTCTAGAAAGATTTATTTGGAGGCTTAGGACAAGTATATAACAATGGACCTAATTATAGCATGAATGGTCTTATATGTAGATTGCGAGACCGGAAATAGGTGGAAGAGCCGAGACGTGAATTTTCAGGTATGTTAAGGCTAGTCCCTTTCTTTTCAAAGGCATGATTCCTTTCTTGTGAACCCATACATGTTTCCTAAAATGTCCTTATTCTCAAAAGCTAGAGATTCATGATTCATAGAGTTCTTATGATGCTAAAGATAAGTATGTTTTATGATGACGATGATCCTATTTCTAGAAACTCCTATGTTATAATTTCCTACATATGTTTCATAACCTCCTTACTTCCAAAAGTTAGAGTTCATGATTCAAAAGCATGACTCCTTTCCTGATAATCCATAAATGTTTTCCAAAATGTCCGTAATTTCCAAATCAGAGATTTACGATTCCGTAAGCTCTTATGACAACAACGATGGACATGTTTTTTTTTTTTTACAATGACAACGATGATGTCAAAGATGAGAATATTTCTATGACGATTATGATGATGATTTCATATTTAAATGTCCCAAGCTTACGAGAATGTTGAGCTATTTCATGATTTTTTCAATTTTATTCATTGATTATGATCTCATCTCATGTTATTCGTTCCTCCGAGGTGAGAAATAACGATGATGATCATTTCATAATGTAATCGGAGGTTACCGACCTTACGTCACTCTGATAAAGTTGTAGTTTCTAATTGAGCTCCTATGCATGCTTCATGGTAGGTATATGATGATGATTACACCATGCCTAAATGGCCGGGCAGCACCGCTTAGGCGGGCGGCTTATACACCGTGTCTATATGGCACGGGCAGCACCACTAGAGGGCGGCGTGAGATGGCTACCCCGGACGCGGGATAATGATTATGCTATATATATATATATATATATATATATATATATATATATATATATATATATGAGAAATGATTTCTTTAAAGTTAAGCATCCGCCCTCAGAGGCATCCAGATGTACAGGTTATTCCCTTAGCTCATGTTATGCTCCATATGTCTTATTATATTACTGTTCATGCCTTACATACTCGATACATTACTTGTACTGACGTCCTTTTTAGTGGACGCTGCGTTCATGCCCGCAGGTTTAGGTAGTCATTCGGATGAACTAGACCAGTAGGATCTCCTCAGTCGCAGTTAGTGCGCTCCACTTGATCCAGAGCTGTAATTTTTGGTATGCTATTTATGATGTATACAGATGTGGGTATGATAGGGCCTTGTCCTATCTTTCTACAGCTAGACTCCATAGAGGTCTGTAGACAGTTGTATATAGTGGGAATATCACGTAGCTTTGTGGTCTCCTATTTTCCGTACAGCGCATGTAGTGGCCATGTCGGACTATGTTGTCATCTGTTGCACGTATGCCTATATACATATCCACGTGTATAAATTATAAGTTTTTCGAGACAGTTTATTGCATAAAATTTGCAGAAGATGCTATTGCTCGTATATGAGTTAGAAATGGGCCACCAGGTTATTCAGCATATGGCAAGTACGAGTTTAGGGGTGCTTGGTCAGCAGTGATCGAGCACTCATCACGGTCCATGGGTTTGGGTCGTGACAAAAGTGGTATCAGAGCATTTCGTCCTAGGGATTGTCTACAGACCGTGTCCAGTAGAGTCCTGTTTATGGGTGTGAAGCCGGCCACACTTATAAACAGGAGGCTGCAGGGTAGGAATCATTGATCTTTCTTTTTATCTTAGATCGTGCGATAGAGCCAGAGTCTAGGAATGATCGCTTCTGACCCCTTTTCCCTGTAGGTAAGTGCAGACTAACGAAAGATGAAGAGATCAGCCTCGGACAGTGTTACATCTTGGAAAATTTCCCGTTAATATACAGTGAATAGGCTAGCAAGGAACACGAGGTATACGGTGATTTTGATAAGTAAGAAATGACATTTGGAGACCCTAATCGAGATTTCAAAGACATTTGACTAAAAGGAAGAAGTTTGGCAAAGAAAGTAAAGGATATGTTATGTGTCGGGTAGGAATTATGGACGATGAGTTAATGATGGCATAATGATGTCTTAGAGATGAGTAATGACGTCCCTTAGATTGGTATTGAGGTGATAGACAAGTGTTAAGAAGGTTCCATAATGATCGAAGATCAAACGAAGTGACGAAAATAAGATTCAGTGAACTGATGGATTATACGGTCGATTATACGGACCGTATACTATTATACGGACCGTATAATGGACCGTAGAAGTGCCACAGAATGAAGTTGCTGAAGGGTTGATTTCACGGTCGATTATACGGACCGTATAAAATTATACGGCTCGTATAATGTGCCGTCAAATCGACACAGAGAGGGATGGTCACTGGAGCAGTTTTACGGTCGATTATACGGACCGTATAAATTTATACGGACCGTATAATGGTGTCGGGACAGATTTCAAGTCATTAAAAAGGGGACCCAAGTTCATTAATTCATTTCATTTCCACACCACTTCTCTCTAGAAACCTCTAGAATATTCCCCACTCTTCATCCACAAGAAAATAAAGGAAATCAAAGATTAATATTAAGAATTTAAGTGAATCAAGTGTATGAAATTCATCAAGTTCATCCAAGCCAAGAAATTCCAAGAGAAGTGAATTAGGGTTTTGGTGCAAGAATAGTAATACCATTCAAGGCTTGTTCCTACAATATCTAAGGTAAGTTTTATGATATTTTCATGATGTTTGAGATATTGTAAAGTTGAAACACTTGGATTGTTGAAGGATATAGAAAATGGGTCATGAAAATGTGAATAGTGACATTGTTGAGAAGTAGTTGGAATGAATCATGAAAATGGATATGTTGAGATTGTAAATAGGCTATGAATGACATGTAGAACATGGAATGAGTATTATATGTGAAAGAACACGATAGTGATCTATGGTCATGACTATGGATGAATTAAAGTGAAATTGTGAAATGTGGATGATATAAATGAATGATGCTTGTCGTTTATGATATTGTGAACATTGTTATGAATGATTGGGAGTTGATACAGAATATGGGAAAAGTTGTATAAACGAAGGAAATGCCGTCCAATTTTCTCTAGCATTAGTAAGTTCGTTCTTATAATTGTTAGCTAATGTCGATACGAATTCTCTTGAAAGTAGAACATGTGCATTAAAGGAGAACAAGCAAGCGATAGATTAGTTAAACGACAAAGGTATGTAAGGCTAATCCCTTCCTTCAAAGGCATGAATCTTCCAAGTTTTTCCATGATCCTCCTATATGATGGAGCTTATGAGTTCGTAAATATACCAAACTACATTCGAGCATGAAAATGATGATGATGAGTTAAAGTATAGAGATTCGAAAGTTCATGATATGATAATCCGATAATGTTAATGACGTCCTTATTGTTAACACTTACCTTATACACTATTTCCTTCAAGGTGAGGCAGAACACTCATAAATGTTCATAATATAATCGGGGGTTCACGACCTTACGTCACCCCGACATAGCCATAGTTGCCTTCAAAGTCTAATGTATGCTCCTAATGATAAATGTGAAATGATGATAAGTCATGATATGTCTATAAGATGGTCAATAATGCTAGCTTATAATATGCTTATGTATCTACGAAAATGTCAAGCTATGATAAGATTACGATATGTTCATGAGATGTGTAACAATGATGGGTTATGATTGACTATATGACGATATGAATCCACCGTGCCTCAATGGCCGGGCATGTCCCCGCTAAGGCGGGCTGCGTATGATTCCACTGTGCCTAAATGGTCGGGCATGTCACCGTTAAGGCGGGCTGCTATGTGTACATCGAGCCTAGAAGGCCGGGCATGATCACCACTAGTGGGCGACATATGATGGTTACCCGGACGCGGGTTAACGATGAGGATTATGATGTGATGATATAGGTGATGTGATGACATATGTACCATGATTATGTAAAATGTGATATATGTACGAAATGTATTGCCTATGAAACTCATCCAGGTTATGTCTTTCTCTTATGGCTCATGATCCTTCTATTATATTTGTTTCATTCCTGTCTTAAATACTCAGTACAACGTTCGTACTGATGTCCGTTTTCTTTGGACGCTGTGTTCATGCCCACAAGTAGACAGGGAGGCGAGCTTGATCCAGACCCGTAGGAGCTGATAGCTGATTGAAAACACTCATTTGTTCTGGAGGTGCTTGATTATTCTTTTGTGTACATTTGTATATGTTGGGCACGACGGGGTCCTGTCCGTCTCTATGTCTGTCACTCCAGTAGAGGCTCGTAGATACGCAGTGTGGGTTATATAATCTTACGAGGTTGCTACTATGTATATGTATATATTATTTTGATGGCCGAAAGACTTATGCATAAAGAAGTAGCCATGTTTTCAAAATGAAAGATGATTTTCTTATAATTGAGTATAAATTTGATAAAAGAACATTAAATGAGTATAATGAGTAATAGAACGAGCGGTGCTCGGTGGTTAGCCCGGGGTACCCGTCGCGGCCCCTATCTGGGTCGTGACAGATAGTAGGGGTGCTAAGAAGGCCCCCAAAGTAGATTCAGGACCACAGGCTCCGGGACCGAGCAGAAGGAGCCTTAGCTATTCCATTGAGACCGATCCCTCTGAAGACCCCGTGACGATTCCCCCAGAATTTTTGACTTCTAGAGAGGATGATCCATCGGAGGACCCGGACCCGGCTGAGGGTTTATATAGGACACCGAAGGAGGAGATTCCCGAAGCCAGTTACTCCTGGGAGTGTTACTAATTATTTTAACCCATTATTTTGGCCGTCAGTAAATCAGGAGCTGCCCGATAATCCGTATCCCTCGGACTCAGATATGAGAGATGAGGAGGGCTAGACTAGCAGATGGCGGGAGGACAATGAAGAGGACACTTCATTTTATAGCCCTCCAGACCAAGCTCAGGATAGGTTTCTACAGGTATATACGTTCTTTATTAAAATTTCTTATGTGTGTACAATTATTGCAAGATATCATTAATAGGTGACAAAGGGGAGTTTTAGAGGAACCAAAGTACTTATGGATAATTGCGACTAAGATGTTTTTGGCCACTACTGGGAATCTTAAATTTTGGGAATAAAATACAGTCGTGTGTTGATCGATGGTTATTATTGAGAGTTTCGAAGGCTAAACCAGCATTTGCTCGGTCAGGAAAGTAAAGGATTTTTCCAATCGGGAGGGAGATGCATTATAGGAATTTTATTGGGATCCGTTAGAACTTCAACTTGTTCTAGGACATGCGATAAAGGTCACGTGGCAGAGTGGATGTGATCGAAACAGTACTAACGCACCTGATCCCATCAGGACTCCAAAGTTAAGCGTGCTGAGGTGAGAGTAATACTATGATGGGTGACTCCCTGGGAAGTGTACTAAGTGTCCTACAAATTCAGACATAAGAGACAGATGAGAAGCTAAAGTAACCTAAGGGAAAATATAGTATGCAGAGTGGTTGGAAACCTTAAAAGATCGTGAAGGATGAGGCGGACTAGACCAACAAAGAGAAAGAAGGTGCATCGCAGCTCTAGAATTAGGTTAATTTCGAATAGTATTTGGAGATACTTTGTAAACGAGGCGTTAGTGTGTGTATATATATATATATATATGTGTGTGTGTGTGTGTGTGTGTGTGTGTGTGTATGTGTATGACATCCCATATGTGGCTGCGCCAACCGGTATGTGTGTCCCAGCAACCGACGTTGAAGGTGTTACCAATGAAGGGCGTCATGATATTTGGCAAGAAGGGCAAGCTTAGCCCCCGGTACATTGGACTTTATGAGATTATACGCAAGGTAGCCCAGGTGGCTTACGAATTAGATCTACGTTCTGACCTGGAGTCGGTTCACCCAGTCTTTCATGTATCGATGCTTTTTAAGTGCGTTGGAGATCCTTCTAGAATTGTACAAATAGATGATGTCCAAGTTACTAAACAATTGTCTTATGAAGAAGTCCCCATTGCCATTTTAGATAGGCAAGTACGAAAACTCAGGACCAAAGAGGTAGCTCCAGTTAACGTTTTATGGAAGAATAATAATAGAGAGGAAATGACTTGGGAAGTCAAAGAAGACATGAAGTTCAGGTACCCGTATTTATTTTCACCTTCAGAGGAGACTCGGGCAGAGACGACATTATCCTCAGGTATGTAGTGTTTTCCTGGTCGTGTGTGGCCATGGTTGTTGATGTTGTTGTTGTAGCCCTGTGAGGCGATGTATTTTAGGTTGCTGTTGCAGGATAGTAGTGCCATATTATAGGGAAAACTCTGGCCAAATTTTTATAGAATCCCCAAGAACCTAACATTCGAGGACGAATGTTCCTAAGGGGGGAGGAATGTTACACCTCGAAAATTTCTGATTTGTTGATTTGTGGATAGGCTAATGTGAGCTTAAGGCGATTATGAAATCCTTACGAGATTAAGGAAGATGTTAGATAACTTGAGGTGCATACCATAAGATTTTGAAGTTGTACGAACATGTGAAATTTAGTTTGTTGAAGGAAGTGAAATATAAGCTGTGGTGTTACACGGTCCACTTATACAGACCGTATAATATTATACGGACCGTATATGTGGTCCGTAAAAGTCCATCGGGCTGAATTTTTATGTTTTGTATAAATAGATGGTCTTTGTTCATTTATTTCATTTTTCATCTTCCACAAGTCTTGAGAGCTCAAAACCCTTCTCCAACCCCAATCCAAGAGAAAACAAAGATCAAGAGGCAAGAATCAAGGTACCCATGTGTTAGAAGTCTTGCTAGGGTTAGGAGACTACAAGAGATTCTTGGGTATTGAAGCTAGGGTTTTCACATAAGTTGCTAGCCCATGAGATAAAAGGTTAGTTTTTATGCTTATTTTATGTTATCATGAATGCTTGGTTGTTGAAGAACTTGGGGAGAAGAAGAAAATAGAAAATGAGGGCTAAATGTAACTTCTATGATGTTTTTGAGTAGTAAGCTAACTTGAGTCGTGATTCTTAGTATGATATGGGTATAATCTTGTTATGAAAGGTAGTAATAGCGATAATGAGGTATTGTGTGAAAATGTGCTAAAATGGGTGTGAGGTTGTTGGTATAAGTTGAACATAAAGATAAATTTTGAAGGCTTAATGGAATGTGATTATTTGATTATGATATTGTGGGTGTATTATGGATGTTTGGGAGTTGTTTTGTAATATGGTGGAAGTTGACGAAATAGGGGAAATGCTGCCCAATTTTCATTAGATCATGAATTATTCTAGTTTGAATTTAAAAGTGTAATTAAATCTTAACCATGGAATGAATCCTTCTAAATGTAGATTGTTCAAGCTTCGACGGTGAACGTTAAGTAGTTAAGAAGACGAAGAGGTATGTAAGGCTAACCCTTCTTTCATTAAGGCATGGTTCCTTTGCTATATATCCCTTCATGAGTTCCATAATGTCTTCCAAATGACTCTATCTCTAAGATTACCAAAGCTCATGATTCTCGATACTTTCACGATACTAGTGCCTCCATTATATGATAGTTGATCCTCTAAGGATAGATGTAACGAAAACGATGATAGCAATGATGTTGATGATACTTATGGACTTTTATGATTACTTGTCTGAGTATGTATGACTATTATGTAACACCGACCTTATATGGCCGGGTATGATACTTATCGCGTGCGCACCTCTGTAGTTGGGTACGGACAACACTGAGCCTTGGTAGGGCCAGGTATGTATAACACCGAACCTTATTATGGTCGGGTATGTAAGACACCGAATCTCGATGGTCGGGTACGATATTACTACAAGTATAAATGTATGAAATGGAAGATCCCCAATAGAGAAAGGAGTAAGTAAATACGATGATGGCACTAGAGGTACACATGGCTCTATTACTTCCTGATTCTCCCATCTTATGTTGTCTCTTATGCTCCTACTATGATGTTAATTATGCTTTACATACTCAGTACATTATTCGTACTGACGTTCTTTTGTTTGTGGACGCTGCGTCATGCCCGCAGGTGGACAGGGAGACAGGCTTGATCCATAGATTCCTTTTCAGGGACTGCATAGAGGAGCTCCATTTCATCCGGAGCTACAGCTTTTGGGTATTATTCTTTTGTGTATACCAATATAGGCATAGCGGGGTCTTGTCCCACCTATATGATGTTACATACTCTTCTTAGCACTGGGTGCCCTTCATGGCCCTCTGGTTGGGTCGTGACATAAGTGGTATCAGAGCAGTTCTGTCCTAGGGTGTGTCTACGAGCCGTGTCCAGTAGAGTTTTGTTTATGGGTGTGTTGTGCGCCACACTTATAAACAGGAGGCTGCGGGTATTTTAGGAGTGAATGACCTTATTTCTTCATAAGATCGTGCGATAGAGCCATGATATAAGGATTTCGCTTTACTTAACCGTGTATTATGTATTTCAGAAATGCCTGTAAAGAGGAAAGCTACGGCGGCCCAAAAGGGCAAGACAGTGGCGGAAAAGCGGGCCGAAAGAGTACTGCCAACGGTTGTAGAGGAGGGTGAGTCCCAGAATGCGGCTCAATCTCAGTCGTCCCACTCGGTGCCTATTTCTGAGGAGCATGAGGGAGCCTCAGTCCCGGCTCCAGCACCCCCAGCTCCTCCACCAGATGCTTCAGGCCAAGATGTAAAAGAGGCCATTCATTTACTTACTCAGTTAGTTGCAGCCCAGACTCAGCGGCAAGGTACAAGGCAAGGTGATAGGGTTGTTAGTGCAAGGGCCCGTGATTTTATTAGTTTGAATCCTCCGATCTTTTTCAGGTCAAAGCTGGATGAGGACCCTCAAAAATTTATTGATAGGATGTTGAGGACACTCCGGTTAATGCATGCTTCAGACATTGAATTGGTAGAGTTAGCGTCCTATAGATTGCGGGATATCGTGGTTCATTGGTACACAGTTTGGATGGCTTCATGGGGAGTCAATGCACCTCCCCCAGTATGGCAAGAATTTGCGGATGCCTTCCTCCGACATTACTTGCCTCCAGAGGTTTGGCGGGCTAGAGCCGATAAATTCTTGAATCTTAGGCAAGGAAGTATGAGTTCCTTAGAGTATAGTCTCCGCTTCAATTCTTTGGCTAGGTATGCTCAGGCCATGGCAGCAGATATGGGTGACCCAGTGCACCGATTTGTGAGAGGCCTAGGGCCACATTTGATGGATAGGTGCTTGATTGCGTCCCTTCAAGACAACATGGATATTTCACGCATTCAAGCCCATGCCCAGAATTTAGAGGAAAGCCAACAACAGCAAAGAAGTGAGCATGAGCATGACATGGGGTATAGCAAGAGAGCTAGATCTTCGGATCAGACGAGTGAGTTTAAAGGTGGGAAAAGACAGTAATTTTCTAGGCATTCAGGTCATTCTATGACTAGTGTGCCTCCACGGTTTACAGGCCAGAGATTTGATAGATCTACTTATTCCGAGCCGAGTCAGATTTTCAAGGCTTCAGGTTCTCAGTTCAGGGATGATTCGGGTCAGGAAAGGCCACCACGTGCCACGGTGTTTCAGTGCAGGAAGTTACATTGGGGCCAATGTCGACTATGCTCTGAGGTTTGCTATGCAAGCGGTCGGCCAGGCCATATCATGCGTGATTGCCCCTCTGTTAGTAACAGGGGTAGGGCCCAGCCTTCAAGGTCGGCAGCTGGGTCTTCATCATCTATACACCCTATGGGGCCAGTTCACATGCGCTAGTCAGCCATGGTAGAGGTAGAGGGAGATCCCCCAGTTCTAGTGGTCCTCAGCATCATATTTATGCTTTGGCGGGATGCCAGGATCTTGAGTCTTCTCCCAATATCGTCACAGGTATATTATCGGTATTCTCTCATTATGTATATACTTTGATAGATCTGGGCTCCATATTGTCATATGTTACTCCATATATTGCGGGTTGGTTTGGGGTCAAATCAGAGTCGATTAAACCTTTTGAGGTATCTACACCCATTGGAGAACCGGTAATAGCTAGTCGAGTATATAGAAATTGTGTAGTTGTGATTTGTGACCATCATACTATGGCTGATTTACATAAGTTAAAAATGGTAGACTTTGATGTTATCATGGGCATGGATTGGTTGGCTTCTTACTATGCCAATGTTGATTGTAGAATGAAAATAGTTCGCTTCCAGTTTCTGGGAGAACCAGTTGTAGAATGGAAAGGAAATCCTGCATCCCCAAAAGGTAGGTTTATTTTCTATCTAAAGGCAAGGAAAATGATCACAAAAGGTTGTATTTACCATCTAATTCGGGTCCAAGATGTAGAAGTTGAACCGCCAACTCTTCAGTCTGTCCCCGTAATGAATGAGTTCTCGGATGTATTCTCGGAAAAGATTTCAGGCCTCCTTCCGGAGCGGGAGATTGATTTCGCTATAGATGTGCTACCGAATACCAAGCCCATGTCTATTCCTCCTTACAGAATGGCTCCCGCAGAGTTGAAAGAGTTGAAGGAGCAATTGAAGGACTTGCTTGAGAAAGGTTTTATTAGGCCTAGTTCCTCCCCGTGGGGAGCACCTGTGTTGTTTGTCCAAAAGAAAGATGGCTCCTTGCGAATGTGCATTGACTATCGGCAGCTAAATAAGGTGACAATCAAGAATAAATATTCACTTTCGAGGATTAATGATTTATTTGACCAATTACAAGGCGCCAAATGGTTTTCAAAGATAGATTTGAGATCCGGGTATCATCAAGTGCGAGTTAGGGAGAGAGATATTCCTAAGAGAGCCTTCAGAACCAGGTACGGTCATTTTGAGTTCCGGGTAATGTTGTTTGGGCTAACTAATGCACCGGCAGTATTTATGGATTTGACAAACAATGTGTTCAGGCCCTTCCTAGATTTATTTGTGATTGTGTTCATCGACGATATCCTAGTATATTTTAGGTCCGAGGCAGAACATGCGGATCGTTTGCGTACTGTTCTTAGAGTTCTTCAAACTCGAGAGTTATTTGCCAAATTTTCTATGTGTGAGTTTTGGTTGAACTCAGTGACCTTTTTGGGGCATATTATTTCAGCCGATGGTATTCGAGTAGATACCCAAAAGATTGAGGCCGTAAAGACTTGGCCAAGGCCCACAACCACTACAGAAGTTCATAGTTTTCTAGGCTTAGCAGGTTATTACATGATGTTTTTAGAAGGCTTTTCTTCTATTTCTGCACCACTCACGAAGCTGGCCCAGAAATCAGCTAAGTTTCAATGGACAAATGCTTGTGAACGTAGTTTCCAAGAACTAAAGGATAGATTAACTTCTGCCCCAGACCTGACACTTCCAAAGGGATCAGAAGGTTATGTTTTCTATTGTGATGCTTCAGGAATTGAGCTAGGCTATGTGTTGATGCAACATGGTAAGGTGATTGCGTATGCTTCAAGGCAGTTACGGAAACATGAGAAAAATTATCCGACCCATGATCTTGAATTGGCTTTAGTGATTCATGCATTGAAGATGTGTAGACATTATGTGTATGGCGTCCACATTGATATTTATACAGATCATAAGAGCCTTCAGTATATTTTCAAGCAGAAAGAATTGTATTTACGGCAAAAGCAATAGTTGGAATTGTTGAAAGACTATGATGTTGACATCCTGTATCATCCCGGGAAAGCAAATATTGTGGCTGATGCTCTTAGCCGTAGATCCATGGGAAGTTTATGTACAACCAGAGAAAAGAGAGATAGCTCGTGAGTTCCAGCAATTAGCTAGCCTAGGAGTTCGAGTAGTGGACTCAGGCAGTATGGGAGCTATCATTCAAAATTCAGTGGTTTCATCGCTAGTAGTGGAACTGAAAGAGCGACAATACGAAGATCCCATGCTGATTCATTACAGAAATACACTCCCTCAGAAGGAGAAGTCATCATTTGAGATTTCTGGAGATGGAGTTCTCCGATGCCGAGGCAGGTTATGTGTTGCTGATGTTGCAGGATTACACCACCAAATATTGAGAGAAACCATTGTTCCCGTTATTCCGTTCACCCCAGAGCAACGAAGATATATCATGATCTCAAATCTATATATTAATGGAATGGGATGAAGAAAGATATAGTGGAATTCGTAGCTCAATGTCCTAACTGTCAGCAAGTGAAAATTGAGCACCAAAAGCCGGGCGGATTGTTGCAAGCTATAGAAATTCCAACTTGGAAATGGGAAGTAATTAACCTGGACTTCATTACAGGCTTACCCCGTTCCCGACGTAAGTATGATTCTATATGGGTGATTGTGGATAGACTCACGAAGTAAACTCATTTCTTACCAATCAGAACTACATATGTAGCAGAAGAGTATGCAAAGCTTTATGTTAAAGAGATAGTGCGACTTCACGGTGTTCCAGTATCTATTATCTCCGATAGAGGGACTCAGTTTACAACCAATTTTTGGAAATCTTTCCAAGAAGGTTTGGCGACTCAGGTGAGTTTTAGCACGACATTTTACCCGCAGACCGATGGACAAGCTGAACGTACCATTCAGACTCTTGAGGATATGCTACGGGCATGCATATTGTATTTTGGAGGTAATTGGGATAATCACTTACCACTTATTGAATTTGCTTATAACAATAGTTATCATTTTAGCATCCAAATGGCCCCGTATGAGGCTTTATATGGGCGAAAGTGTAGATCTCCAATTGGGTGGTTCGAAGTAGGAGAGACCAAATTGATAGGGCCAGACTTGATCCAGCAAGCTATAGAGAAATTCAAGCTTATGTAGGAGAGATTATTAACAGCCTAGAGTCGTCAAAAGTCCTATACGGATAATCGTCGAAGGGACTTAGATTTCCAAGTGAAAGACTCGGTATTTTTGAAGGTGTTACCAATGAAGGGCGTCATGAGATTTGGCAAGAAGGGCAAGCTTAGCCCCTAGTACATTGGACCTTATGAGTTTATACGCAAAGTAGGCCAGGTGGCTTATGAATTAGATCTACCTTTTGACATGGAGTCAGTTCACCCAGTCTTCCATGTATCGAGGCTTCGTAAGTGCATTGGAGATCCTTCTAGGATTGTACAAATAGATCATGTCCAAGTTACCAAACAATTGTCTTATGGAAAAGTCCCCATTGCCATTTTAGATAGACAAGTACGAAAACTCAGGACCAAAGAGGTAGCTTCAGTTAAAGTTTTATGGAAGAATAATAATAGAGAGGAATTGACTTAGGAAGCCGAAGAAGACATGAAGTTCAGGTACCCGTATTTATTCTCACCTTCAGAGGAGACTCAGGCAGAGACGCCATTATCCTCAGGTATGTAGTGTTTTCCTTGATGTTTTCCTGGTCGTGTGTGGCCATGGTTGTTGATGTTGTTGTTGTAGCCCTGTGAGGCGATGTATTTTGGGTTGCTGTTGCAGGATAGTAGTGCCATATTATAGGGGAAACTCCGGCCAAATTTTTATAGAATTCCCAAGAACCTAACATTCGAGGACGAATGTTCCCAAGGGGGGAGGAATGTTACACCTCGAAATTTTTTGATTTGTTGCTTTATGGATAGGCTAATGTGAGCTTAAGGCGATTATGAAATCCTTACGAGATTAAGGAAGATGTTAGATAACTTGAGGTGCATACCATAAGATTTTGAAGTTGTACGAATATGTGAAATTTAGTTTGTTGAAGAAAGTGAAATATAAGTCGTGTTCGGAAAGATTTTCGCTATAAATGAGCTAATATTTATTTGGTGATGTCTTGAGAGGCTACTATAGGGCCCATTGTATGGTTAATGAAGCATTATGTAAGTGCCAAGAAGGCTCCACAAGGACTTAAAGTCAAACGAATCAATGAGAGGACGTTTCGCATAACTGGGAGTTATACGGCCACTTATACGGTCCGTATAACTTAAGGAGGGTCTGCATAACTTGACCTTCACAGAAAGGGTCATTTTCTTGGTGGTGTTATACGACCACTTACACGGTTCGTATAACTTTATACGGTCCGTATAAGGGGGTCCGTATAACTTGACCTATTTCAGAAAGAGACTTTCCCATGGTGGTGTTATACGGTCCACTTATACGGACCATATAATATTATACGGACCGTATAAGTGGTCCGTATAAGTCCATCGGGCTGAATTTTTATGTTTTGTATAAATAGATGGCCTTTGTTCATTTATTTCATTTTTCATCTTCCACAAGTCTTGAGAGCTCAAAACCCTTCTCCAACCCCAATCCAAGAGAAAACAAAGATCAAGAGGAAAGAATCAAGGTACCCATGTGTTAGAAGTCTTGCTAAGGTTAGGAGACTACAAGAGATTCTTGGGTATTGAAGCTAGGGTTTTCACATAAGTTGCTAGCTGCTCCAAAGCTCATTCCCATGAGATAAAAGGTTAGTTTTCATGCTTATTTCATGTTATCATGAATGCTTGGTTGTTGAAGAACTTGGGGAGAAGAAGAAAATAGAAAATGAGGGCTAAATGTAACTTCTATGATGTTTTTGAGTAGTAAGCTAACTTGAGTCGTAATTCTTAGTATGATATGGGTATAATCTTGTTATGGAAGGTAGTAATAGCGATAAGGAGGTATTGTGTGAAAATGCGCTAAGATGGGTGTGAGGTTGTTGGTATAAGTTGAACATTAAGGATAAATTTTGAAGGCTAATGGAATGTGATTATTTGATTATGATATTGTGGGCGTATTATGGATGTTTGGGAGTTATTTTGTAATATGGTGGAAGTTGACATAATAGGGGAAATGCTGCCCAATTTTCATTAGATCATGAATTATTCTAGTTTGAATTTAAAAGTGTCATTAAATCTTAACCGTGGAATGAATCCTTCTAAATGCAGATTGTTCAAGCTTTGACGGTGAAG
This sequence comes from Lycium barbarum, assembly GCF_019175385.1. Taxonomy (NCBI): domain Eukaryota; kingdom Viridiplantae; phylum Streptophyta; class Magnoliopsida; order Solanales; family Solanaceae; genus Lycium; species Lycium barbarum. The sequence goes on along the minus strand of NC_083339.1, from coordinate 107,465,034 downwards.
TTAAGTAGTTAAGAAGATGAAGAGATATGTAAGGCTAACCCTTCTTTCATTAAGGCATGGTTCCTTTGCTATATATCCTTTCATGAGTTCTGTTACACCTCGAAAAAAATTTCGTTGATGCACAGTGGATAGACTAACGAGGGGCACAAAGTATACGATGTTTCAATAAGTAATAAATATCATTGGATGATCCTAATTGAGATTTCGAAGGCGTTCGAGGTAATAGAAGAAAGTTTGCCAAGAAAGGCAAGGCATACGTTATGTATCGGAAAGAATTTATGAGTAACGAATTAATGATGACTTAATGATGTTTTGGAGAAGAGCTATAATGTCCCTTAGATTGTTAATGAGGTGTTAAACAAGTGTTCAGAAGATTTCATCAGGATTGGAGATCAAACGAGTCGACGAGAACGAATTCCGGGAAGTTGGGGCAACATACGGTCCAACATACTGGCCGTATAAAACATACTGGCCGTATGTTAGGCCGTATGTTCTGCCCAGTATGGGACCTTCACTAGACCAAACATAAGGCCAGTATAAAAGATACAGACTGTATGTTGGTCCGTATGTTCGTGTCGGGACAGATTTTAAGTTGATATAAGGAGGACCCAAGTTCATTATTTCATTTTTTTTTCTCACTCCACACCTCAAGAACCCTCTAGAAAACTCTCCACACTTCTTCCACAAGAACTCAAGAAATATTAATGATCAACCTCATCAAACTAAGGAAATCAAGTGTAAGAAACTCATTGGAGTTCATCCAAGGCAAGACATCCCATTGGAAGTGAACTAGGGTTTTGGCTCAAGTGAAGTATTTCCACTCAAGGCTCATTCCCACACTATCTAAGGTAAGTTTTATGATCATTCCATGTTGTTTGAGATATTGAGAGGTTGAAATACTTAGATTGTGTAAGGAAATTGGAAATGGATCACAAAGATAAGAATAATGAGATTTTTAGTAGTAGCTTGGGATGAGTCATGATTCTTGATAAGTTGTGATTATAATTATGTTATAAATGATATTAAGGACATGGGATAAGCATTGTATGTGAGTAAATTTAATAGTGAACTATAAGCATAATTGTGGAGGGATTGAAGTGAAATTGTGAAATGCGGATAAGGTAGAATGAATGAAGATTTTTGGTTATAATATCGTGAATGATGTTTGGGAGTTGATATAAAATATAGGGAAAGTTGTTTAAACAAAGGAAATGCTGCCCAATTTTCTCTATCTTTAGTAAGTACGTTCTTATAATCGATTAGCTAATGTTAATATGAACTTTCTTGAAGATAGAAACACAAGCATCGAAGGAGAACGATCAAACGATAGAATAGCTAAACGAAAGAGGTATGTAAGGCTAACCCTTTCCTTCTATGACATGACTCCTATGGCATGAATCTTCCCATTTTTCCATGATCTTCCTACATAACGAAAATTATGAGTCTATGACTATAAGGAGCTACACATGTGTAAGATAGAGAAAAGAGATAAGACACGAGTATGATAATGGATGATGATGATGATGAGTTTAAGTCTAACGAATCCTAAAGTGAGATATGATGCCCATGAAGTTAATGATTCTAAGTACGGTTCCATTGATGTTTTTTCTTGCGTACACTCATCTTAAAACGTTATTCCCTTCAAGGTAAGATATGATGATTATGATCAATCCATAATGTAATTGGGGATCCACGACCTCATGTCACCCCGACATCGCCATAGTTGCCTTCAATGTTCTAATATATGCTTTAATGATAGATGTATGGTAATGCTAAGGATGATGTTGATTTCATTTATGTATTTTTATGTATATGTATGTATATATGCATAGCACTCCCACTGCTCAGTTACGTTTAGCATCGAGTCCCGGAAGGGCTGAGTACGGATAGCATCGAGTCCCGGGAGGGCCGAGTACGGATACTATCGAGTCCCGGGAGAGCCGAGTATGGGTGATACCATACCTATATGGTCCTGTAATGCATTGTAAGTTATTGCATATGTAAGCATGTGGATGTAACAAGTGTATCTCTAGGAGAATAAAAGGGTAAGTACGTATGACGAATGTTTAAAAAGTATTATGAGAAATGAACGGTTCTTTTATCTTATGATATCCCTCATGCTCTTATCATGTTATTATCCACGCCTTACACACTCAGTACATTGCTTGTACTGACATCCGTTTTCTTTGGACGCTGTGTTCATGCCCATAGGTAGACAGGGAGGCGACCCAGATTCATAGGAGCTACTAGCAGACTTGGAGGGCACTCTATTGTTCCGGAGGTGCCATTGATTTATTATTTGGTGTACATATATGTTTTGGGTACGACGGGGTCCTGTCCCGTCCATATGTCTAGTACTCTAGTAGAAGCTCGTAGACACGTATGTGTGGGTAGTACGGTCTCACGATGTCCTTATTGTATGTACATTATTTTGATAGCCGAAGGGCTTATGTATATAAAGGTAATTATGTTTCGAAGTGAAAAATGTTTTTTTTCCTATGACTTGAGTATAAGATTAATGAATGAACGATTGATGAGTACGATAGGTAATGGTATGAGCGGTGCTCGGTGATTAACCCGGGTACCCGTCATGGCCCCTAGTCGGGTCGTGACAAGAGTGGTATCAGAGCAGTTCAGTCCTAGGAAGTGTCTGCGAGCCGTATCTAGTAGAGTCTTGTTTATGGTGTGTTGCGTGCTACATCTATAAATAGGAGGCTACAAGGCATTTAGGATGGTTACTCTTCCTTCATCTCTAAGATCATACGATAGAGCTAAGCCATAGGAAATGAGATTCCTTATACTAACCCTTGATTGCAGCAGAAGAACGGTATTGATAGAAGAAAGTGATTGATGACATTGAAAGTTACGGAAGTAAGCCCCTTCGTTGAGGCTACGTTATCGGAATATGTATTTATATGATAATGGATTGGTTGTCACAGAGGTAAGTCGGTGTAAGTACAACAGATGAATTGACTAAAGGTATCTCTTGATGATAAGTTCAGTTATAGGTTTGTGAACTAAACAAATTGAATGAATCAGAACAAAGGTAAGCGACGGTACGAAAGATGTGTGTCGAGCAAGGTAAGAATATTGAGGTATGATTGAAATGTAAAGCTGAAGGATGGAAGGGAAAGTAAATAGGAAGGGATAATAGGGCAGATCGCTAAAGGATCAGATACATCTCGAAGTGTGATATATGAGGTAAGTTTCGACATCTTTGTGCTTTTACTTGAAAGTGGGAGCCCTGTGTGGCTGAGATATGTCGTACATATATATTGGCCCTATGAGGCATTGTTGGTATTTGCTGCGCGCGGGTTTTGGGATAGTAAGAAATATAGAGGAAACTCCGCTGAAATTAGGAGATAAGGTATAAGCTTGTAATATATCCTAACAGGAAAAGATGTTGTGCAAAAAGTAATGGCAGGACGAGATTAAGTTAGGAGTATTGTTAATAACTACAAGAGATGAGTTAAATACTATTGAATTGATAGTAACGGTAATTATAAGATCGAAATTGATACGGTAAAGAGAAATGCAAGAGTAAATTAGGGAGACTGGTAGTGCTAAAACACGGCATAGGAGAGGAATGGTAACTCCAATAGAGTGCGATGTTGGAGTATTGGTTTGATGGATAACCACGAGTAAGATACAATAAGTCTATTAGCAAAATAAAGTAACAGCACGACTGAGGCAGGGGTATGGAATACAAAGGGGTATAACGAATGTGAGTCCATTGGTAAAATAACTTATATGGTAAGTATAATAGGGTTGAGTAGAAAGAGTAACAGGTTGAGTATGCTTACTTTGCAAGGTTTATTCTATTTTACGAGCAGGCTTGCGAACGAGGTAAAGAAGTGGCACCCTATAGCGTTGATTATGATCAAGATATAATGAGAGTGTGGCAAGAACTGTAATACAATGTAAGTAAAGTATAGTGAGGAAACAACTAAAGATGTGACATGTTCTATATGAATAAAGAATTAATACAAGTGTGAAACCAGCAAGCGAGCCATGGGGTAGTAGATAAGAAAGCTTATAAGACCTTGTTAGAAAAATCCAGCATAGAGGTTTCCCAATGACAGAAATAATAGCAAGCAAACTTGAAAAAGGAATCAGAGAAATGTGATATGGCAAAGTAAAAGTAGTTTCTGATTTGTATAATTGAGAGCATGAGTGATATCTTTAGCTGGATGTAAAAGACCAAGACTACAGAAAGATGAATAACGAAATAGGACGATTGTTAGGAAAAGAATCAACACAATAAGGATGAGAGGGGATGATCAGAATAAACAAAATAAGTTTTGGAAGCGAAGAATGGATGGTACAAAGGTAGTATATTCTAAAGAACAAAGCGGTACTAAGTTAAGAATAGGGTTCCTCGTGCGAAGAATAAAGGATTGATTATAAAATAGGAGGAAATAAGATAAATTGAGGAGGAAGGAATGTAAAGTAATAAGATGGGAATAGGAAGAGAAGGAAATGCGCCGCAAAGTACGCGCGCTTAAGAAGTAGTCGTGTTATGATTAAAGGAAGATGCATCTCCTACGAATATCCTATACCAAGTTAGAACGAGTAAAGTATATGAAGTACTGAGTTGAAAAGAAAAAGGTGGCCATGAGTTATGAGTTTACCGTACGACGATAAAGCGATAGAGCAAAGCTATCATTAACGACAAATACAATATGATTATGATCGGTTTTGAAATCAATGTTGAGTGCAACAAAAGAGTAAAAGAGCATGAGGCATAAGGGGTATTAGTTGCGCATGAGACTTAGGCCCTGGAAAAACAAAGATGACGTTACAAGTGAACTTTGAGCACCGAAGAAGAGGGCAAGTGACATTGCATGGATGGTATGGATAACTAGACATATTACTATTGTGAGCATCCCTATGGGACAAAATTTGTTAATTGGAGCGGATTTAGACATTGACGCATAACTACCAGATGAGCTAAGTAAAATACATCCTTGTTCGATTGCTATGTCAGTTGTATTACTTGACTACAAAACTGCAAGATGAGTATGTTAAGACTTCACACATAAATTATCGTAGCTATAAATTATGGGAAACGGCATGAATAAGATGTAGTATAGTAAGGGATATATGAATTCAAGATTTGAAGGTGAGGCAACGGATTTGAGAATGGTACAAGTAAAACCCTTAAATGGGGGAAACGAGTAAAGAGAATACAAGTGTAGAGATTGAAACGATGGACCCTAAGATGTGACAGATATAGACTCTAAAATAAAGAGTGAGAGTTACGCAAAAATGAGTCTAATAACTAGTAAATAAATGAACACGAATTGAGCAGGCATTTGAGACTGTACTGGAAATCATTCGCGAAAACCTTGAACCACGTGACATCGAGAGCAAATAACTCAAGGGATACTGTAAAAGATAGCTATGCTATATTATAATAGAGGCAAAGGCACTAACGGTAGAGTCGTTGTTAATTATATTGCGATTTATAAGCGACAATTAAGAAAGGGAACTAAGGTTTTCTATAGTAGAACATAAGATATGATAATCAAGGGAAAAATAAAGGAAGGAAGAGAGCATGACGAGATAAGTTACTACAAATAGACAAAAGAGTTTTGGTATGTATGACACCGAGCCTTGTCGTGGCCAGGTATGCGAAAACCACCGAACCTTGAAGGTCGGGTATGCTATGGATATGAATATGGACACGAATATGTATACAAATATGGATACATGTTTATGTATAGATGTGTATGTACACGAATCACGCAAGAACGATTATGTAACTTGCAAGTATTTATATGTCGCCAATGAAACCAAGTGGGTACTTAAAAAGAGGAGTAAGAGGTAAACAAGAATAGTGTGGTCATGATACAACGGGTTAGTTGAAGGAAAATATATAGTGAATTGAGTTAAAATGTTGAGTTGGGATTATCATTGAGGATAAATAGGACAATTACTTAGAATATGATATAAGTACATGTTATATGCTTCCTACGGTAGCCCTGGGGTGTGACAACTTATGAATGCAATAAGATCACTGAATGAAGGGGGGCTTTAACCAAAAGAATATTACACCTTGGAATTTTCATTTTTGTACCATTATGGTTATAGCAAATTTTCGCCAGTTACCAAAGGGTTATGAAATTCTAAAAAATTATGAGGCCTTTGACGAAGTCGACGACGGACACCTATAACGGGACACCTCAGATTGAGTTTTTCTAAACTCTACAGATGTGGGTCAATACCATTATCGTGGTCACAGGGTGTTACACCTCGGAAAAATCTTCCGTTGGTACGCGAGTGAATGACCTAGTGATGAGCACGAGTGTATGATGTTTCCATGAGTAAGAAATGACATTTGATGACCCTAAATAAGATTCCAAAGGCAATTGCGATAAGAGATAAGTTATGCTCCACAATAACTAATTATAGGTTTTGGAAATGTGAAAAGTTGCAGGCTTGCATTCTGGCTAGTTGGTCGTAAAGTGATATACGAACCGTAAAGTGGTATACGGTCCGTAAACTGCCATGTCGTATTTTGGCTTCCAAAACTTCAACTTTCTGCCAATTGATCAAATGGTTAAATACGACCCAAAATACGGACCGTAAAGTGGTTTACGGCCCGTAAACCGTGATCGTAAATCACCATGCTTTAGCCTGAGTTTCTGGTTCTGTTATGATTAAATACGACCATGAAGGACGGTCCGTAAACTGAAATACGGACCGTAAACCAAGTTTACGACCACTGTGCACTTCAAATCGTATTTTCAAGACATTAAATAAGGGGACCAAGGCTTATTTCATTTCACTTCTACATCACACCCCTTCTCTCTAAAACATCTCTCTACATTTATTCCATAAGAATTCAAAGATATTTGGTGACCAACAACATAAAACAAGTAAATCAAGAGTAAGAAAACCATCAAAGATCATCCAAGGTCAAGAAATCCAAATGGAGATAAACTAGGGTTTTGCTCAAAGTGGAGTATTATCAACTAAAGCTTTTTCCTACAACATCTAAGGTAAGATTCATGATGTTTAAGATATTGGAGAGTTGAAATACTTGGAGTGTAGAAGAATATGGTAAAATGGGTCATGAATGATGAATAGTGCCATTTAGAGAAATAGTTGGAATCGAATCATGATTGTTGTTATATTGTGACATAAATGGGTTATAAATGACGTTGAAAGACCATGAAATAGACATTGTATGTGAATGGACGAAATCATGTGTTATAGCCATAGATATGGGCAAATGAAAGTAAATTGAGGAATGTGGATAATGTGAATGACTAATGGCCATTGTTATGATATTGTGAATGTATTGTTGACGTTTGGGAGTTGAATTGTGATCTGAAGGAAATGTTGTCCGATTTTCCCCTAGTTTTAGCCATGTGTGTAAATTATCGATTCTAATGATAGTATGACTTTAATGAAGGTAGAAACGCTAACGTTGGAGGGGAATGCGCAAGTGTAGAATAGTGTGACAAAAAGGTATGTAAGGCTAACCCTTCTTTCATAAGGCATGGTTCTTTGGCCAAACATCTAAATCCTCTATACGAGTATGTTGTCTTCCAAATGAATTGATCTTCCGAGCTTGTAAGCTCACGATTCTTGATACGCTACGATTGTACTAAGTTTCTCGTATTACGAGTAGGCCTATTAAGGTAGAAGAGGTGGACGACGATAGTAGTGACAATGCTATTGATGATGACTATAATGATAATAACGATGACGAATATTGTAACGATGATTAAAAGTAAAGATGTTTATGAGCTATTATGTATATGTACGACTATTATAGAACCCCGAGCTTATGAGGCTGGGTATGATATGTAAATAAGTATGTATATGATTACGAAATGCGCGCGCACTTCGGCAGAGGGTACGGATAACCCTGAAGCCTTAGTAGGGCCAGGTATGAGTAACCTTGAGCCTTGGTTGGCCAAGTATGTATGAAACACCGATCCTACGTGGTCAGGTATGCTATGGAAATGCTATGTATATGATATGAGTACGAATATGATATGACTATGTATATTGAATGTGAATAAGGGCTTGTATACGAATACGAGCACAAATATGGTACGGGTACTATCACGGAATACGGATAATGATGTATGTACACAAATACGTATTAGCAAGGGAAAGTTCCTATGAAAGGCAAGTAAGTGCATATGACGACAATATTGCCATCTCCCATCCTATGCTATTTCTTATGTTGCTATTTATGCTTCTATATTGATATTGATCATGCTTTACATACTCAGTACATTATTCGTACTGACGTCCTTTTGTTTGTGGACGCTGTGTCATGCCCGCAGGTGCACAGGGAGACAGGCTTGATCCATAGCTGCTTTCTCAGAGACTTCACAGCAGAGCTCCATTTCATTCGGAGCCATAACTTTTGGGTACTTATTCTTTTGTGTACATAATTATGGGCATAGCGGGGTCCTGTCCCGCTCATGTGATATGTTATACTCTCCTTAGAGGCTCAAGTCACGTGTGTATGATTAGACGTGTCCGGCCTTGTCGGCCTATATTTTGTATATCTTTTGATAGCCTCGTCGGCTTATATACATTTGATGTGGCATAGATGTCAATGATGATTTAAAGATGTTGTCGTCCAATGGGACTAGCGTGATTAATAAGAAAGAGATGTATGTTTAATCGTATGGCTCACCAAGATGTAAGTATATGTGTAAGCCAAGGGTGCCCGGGTGGGCTAGCACTGGGTGCTCGTTGCGGCCCTCTAGACCGGTCGTGACAAAAGTGATATCAGCGCATTTCAGTCCTAGGGTGTGTCTACGAGCCGTGTCTTGTAGAGTCTTTGTTATGGGTGTGTTGCGCGCCACACTTATAAACAAGAAGCTGCGGACATTTTAGGAATAAATGACCTTCTTTCTTTATAATAATCGTGCGATAGAGCTATGATGTAAGAAATTCTTGTCCCTTAATCGTGTGTTGTGCATTTCAGAGATGCCTAAAAAGAGAAAGGCTACAGCAACCCAAAAGGGCAAGACGATGGCAGAAAAGCGGGCTGAAAGAGCACCGCCACCGGTAGTAAATGAAAGTGAGTCCCAGAGTGCGGCTCAATCTCAGTCCTCCCAAACAGTGCCTATTACTGAGGAGCGTGAGGGAGCTTCAGCCCCAGCTCTAGCACCTCCAGCTCCTCCACAAGATGCTTCGGGCCAAGATGTGAAAGAGGCCATTAATTTGTTGACTCAATTGGCTGCGGCCCAGACTTAGAGGAAAAGTTCAGGGCGAGGTGATAGGGCTGTTAGTGCAAGGTCCCGTGACTCCGTTACCTTAAACCCTCCGAAATTATTTGGGTCAAATCCGGAGGAGGACCCTCAGGATTTTATTGATGGTATGTTGAGGACGCTTCGATTGATACATGCTTTGGACACCGAATCGGTGGAGCTAGCGTCATATAGATTGAGAGATGTCTCGATCCAATGGTATACAGTTTGGATGGCTTCACCGGGGGCCAATGCACCTCTCCCGGTATGGCAAGAGTTTGTTGATGCTTTTCTCCGTCATTATATGCCTCCAGAAGTCCGGCGAGCTAGAGCCGATAAATTCTTAAATTTGAGGCAAGGTAGCATGAGTGCTCTAGAGTACAGTCTCCGCTTCAAATACTTGGCTAGGTATGCTTAAGCCATGGTAGCGGATATGGGCGATCGGGTACACCGATTTGTTAAAGGCCTAGGGCCACATTTAATGGATAGGTGTTTGACTGCGTCCCTTCAGGACGGTATGGATATTGCACGCATTCAGGCCCACGCTCAGAACTTAGAAGAAAGTTTACAATAGCAGAAGAGTGAACATGAGCAAGATCGGGGACATAACAAGAGGGTTAGATCTTCGGGTCCGATGAGCGAGTTTAGAGGTGGGCACCGGCAGCAGTTTCCCAGGCATTCAGGCTATTCTATGACCAGTGCACCTCCACGGTTTTTAGGCTAGAGATTTGATAGATCTGCTCGTTCAGGGCCGAGTTCGAGTTTTTCAGGGTCCCAGTTTAGGGGTGATTCGGGTCAGGCGAGGCCACCCGTGACACGATGTTCCCAGTGTGGGAAGTTGTATTGGGGTCAATGCCGATCAGGTTCAGATGTTTGCTATTCATGTGGCCGACCAGGCCATATCATGCATGATTGCCCCTCAGTACATGGTAGAGGTAGGACCCAGTCATCAGGGTCGGTAGCCGGATCTTCAGCATCTGTACGCCCTACGGGGCTAGGTTCACATGCGCCAGTCGGCCATGGTAGAGGCAGAGGCAGAGCTCCCACTTCTAGTGGTCCTCAGCACCGTATTTATACTTTGGCTGGACACCAAGTTCTTGAGTCTTCTCCTGACGTGGTCACAGGTATATTATCGGTATTCTCTCATGATGTATATGTTTTGATTGATCCGGGCTCCACATTGTCATATGTTACTCCATATATTGCTGGTCGATTTAGAGTCGAGCCGGAGTTGATCAAACCTTTTGAGGTGTCTACACCCGTGGGTGAATCGGTAATAGCTAGCCGAGTATATAGAAATTGTGTGATTGTGATTTGTGATCGTCGTACCATGATTGACTTGCATGAGCTAGAAATGGTAGATTTTGATGTCATTATGGGCATGGATTGGTTGACTTCTTGCTATGCCAATGTTGATTGTAGAATGAAAATGGTTCATTTCCAATTTCCGGGAGAACCAGTCTTAGAATGGAAAGGGAATACGGCATCACCAAAAGGTAGGTTTATTTCCTACCTAAAGGCAAGGAAAATGATCACAAAAGGTTGTATTTATCATCTAGTGCGAGTTCAAGATATAGAAGCTGAATCGCCAACTCTTCAGTCGGTTCCCGTAGTAAATGAATTTCCGGATGTGTTCCCAGAAGAGCTTCCAGGCCTTCCTCCCGAGCGGGAGATTGACTTTGCTATTGATGTGTTTCCAGGCACTAAGCCTATATCTATTCCCCCATATAGAATGGCACCTGCAGAATGAAAGAATTGAAAGAGCAATTGAAAGACTTACTTGAGAAAGGCTTTATTAGGCCTAGTTCATCCTCGTGAGGAGCACCCGTATTGTTTGTCCGAAAGAAAGATGGCTCCTTGAGAATGTGCATTGATTATAGGCAATTGAATAAGGTAACGATTAAGAATAAATATCCTCTCCCAAGGATTGATGATTTATTTGATCAATTGCAAGGTGCCAAATGGTTTTCAAAAATCGATTTGAGGTCCGGATATCATCAAGTGAGAGTTAGGGAGAAAGATATCCCTAAGACAGCCTTCAGAACAAGATATGGTCATTTTGAATTCCGGGTAATGTCATTTGGGCTAACGAACGCGCCGGCAATATTTATGGATTTGATGAATAATGTGTTCAGGCCCTTCCTGGATTTATTTGTGATCGTGTTTATCGACGACATCTTGGTGTATTCTAGATCCGAGGCAGAACATGCGGATCATTTGCGTACTGTCCTTGGAGTCCTTCGAACTCAAGAGTTGTTTGCAAAGTTTTCCAAATGTGAGTTTTGGTTGAATTCGGTGGCATTTTTAGGGCATATTGTTGCATCCGATGGTATTCGAGTGGATAGTCAAAAGATTGAGGCCGTGAAGACTTGGCCAAGGCCCACAATTCCTACGGAGGTTCGTAGCTTTCTGGGCTTAGCAGGTTATTACAGGAGGTTCGTTGAAGGTTTTTCTTCGATTTCGGCACCGCTCACAAAGTTGACCCAGAAATCGGTAAGGTTTCAACGGACAGATGCTTGCGAACGTAGTTTCCAAGAGTTAAAGGGTAGATTGACTTCTGCCCCAGTCTTGACACTTCCAGAGGGATTGGAAGGATATGTCATTTATTTTGACGCTTCAGGTGTTGGGCTAGGCTGTGTATTGATGCAACATGGCAAGGTGATTGCGTATGCTTCAAGGCAATTGCGGAAACATGAGCAGAATTATCCTACCAATGATCTAGAATTGGCCGCGGTGGTTCATGCATTAAAGATATGGAGACATTATTTATCTGGTGTTCACGTGGATATTTACACAGATCATAAGAGCCTTCAGTATATGTTCAAGTAGAAAGAGTTGAATCTGCGGCAACGATGATGGTTAGAATTGCTAAAAGACTATGATGTTGATATTTTGTAACACCCCGGAAAGGAAAATGTTGTGGCTGATGCTCTTAGCCGTAGATCGATGGGATGTCTATGTGATGTACGACCAGAGAAGAGAGAAATGGCCCGTGAGCTCCAACAGTTAGCTAGCCTAGGAGTCCGAGTAGTGGACTCAGTTAGCAGCGGAGCTACTATTCAGAATCCTGTAGTCTCGTCGCCAGTAGCAGAGGTGAAGGAGCGACAATATGAGGATCCCATGCTAATACAGTACAGAGATACACTCCCTCAGAAAGAGGAGTCATCATTTGATATTTCAGGAGACGGAGTTCTCCAATGCCGAGGCAAATTATGTGTCCCTGATGTGGCAAGTTTACGCCACCTGATTTTGAGAGAAGCTCATTGTTCTCGCTATTCTGTTCACCCCGAAGTGACGAAAATGTATCATGATCTTAAGTCCATATACTGGTGGAATGGAATGAAGAAAGATATAGCGGAATTCGTAGCTCAATGTCCAAATTGTCAACAAGTGAAAATCGAGCGCCAAAAGCCTGGTGGATTGTTGCAAGCTATAGAAATCCCAACTTGAAAGTGGGAAGTGATTAATATGGACTTCATTTCAGGTTTACCCCGTTCTCGACGTAAGTATGATTCTATATGGGTGATTGTGGATAGACTCACAAAGTCAGCTCATTTCTTACCGGTCAGAACAACCTATGTGGCAGAAGATTATGCAAGGCTTTACCTTAAGGAGATAGTGAAACTCCATGGCGTTCCGGTATCTATTATCTCCGATAGAGGGACTCAGTTTACGTCTAACTTTTGGAAGTCTTTCCAAGAGGGTCTAGGGACCCAGGTGCGCCTTAGCACGGCCTTTCATCCGCAGACCGATGGGCAAGCTGAACGCAGCATTCAGACTCTTGAGGATATGTTACGGGCATGCATGACAGATTTTGGAGGAAACTGGGATGACCGTTTGCCACTCATTGAGTTTTCTTACAATAACAGTTATCATTCTAGTATTCAAATGGCACTGTACGAAGCTTTATATGGGCGAAAGTGTAGATCCCCAATTGGGTGGTTTGAAATAGGGGAGACTAAATTGATAGGGCCGGACCTAGTACAGCAAGCTATAGAGAAAGTCAAGCTCATACAAGATCGGTTGTTAGCAGCCCAAAGTCGTCAAAAGTCTTATGCGGATAATCGTCGAAGAGACTTGGAGTTCAAAGTGAAAGATTGGGTATTCTTGAAAGTGTCGCCTATAAAGGGTGTAATGAGATTTGGCAAAAAGGGGAAGCTTAGTCCCCGGTATATTGGGCCATATGAAATTGTACGAAAGATAGGCAAAGTGGCCTATGAGTTAGACCTACCTCCAGAATTGGAGTCAGTCCATCCAGTATTTCATGTCTCGATGCTTCGAAAATGTGTTGGAGATCCCACTAGGATTGTCCCAGTAAATGATGTTCGAGTGACAGAAAAACTATCTTACGAAGAGGTACCCATTGCCATATTAGATAGGCAAGTACGGAGGCTTAGAAACAAAGAAGTGGACTCGGTTAAGGTTCTATGGAGAAGCAGTAAACGAGAAGAGATGACATGGGAAGCAGAAGAGAGTATGCGATCCAGACACCCGCATTTATTTCAGCCCTTGGAAGAAGTCCAAGATGAGACGTCGAGATCATAAGGTATGCATGTTTTCCTTTTATGCTTTTTGGGTCGTGTGTGGCCAAATTTTTATGCTATTATGTTGTGGCCCTGTGAGGCATCGATATTATGGGTTGTTGTGGCAGGATGGTAGTGTCATATTATAGGGGAAACTCTGGCGAAATTTTTGTAGAATTCCCGAAGGCTTTAACATTCGAGGACAAAGGTTCTTAAGGGGGGAAGAATGTTACACCTCGGAAAAATATTCCGTTGGTACGCGAGTGAATGACCTAGTGATGAGCACGAGTGTACGATGTTTCCATGAGTAAGAAACGACATTCGATGACCCTAAATAAGATTCCAAAGGCAATTGCGATAAGAGATAGGTTATGCCCCACAATGACTAATTATAGGTTTTGGAAATGTGAAAAGTTGCAGGCTTGCATTCTGGCCAGTTGGTCGTAAAGTGAAATATGGACCGTAAAGTGGTATACGGTCCGTAAACTGCCATGTCGTATTTTGGCTTCCAAAACTTCAACTTTCTGCCAATTGATCAAATGGTTAAATACGACCCAAAATACGGACCGTAAAGTGGTTTACGGCCCGTAAACCGTGATCGTAAATCACCATGCTTCAGCCTGAGTTTCTGGTTCTGTTATGATTAAATACGACCATGAAGGACGGTCCGTAAACAGGAATATGGACCGTAAACCAAGTTTACGACCACTGTGCACTTCAAATCGTATTTTCAAGACATTAAATAAGGGGACCAAGGCTTATTTCATTTCACTTCTACATCACACCCCTTCTCTCTAAAACATCTCTCTACATTTATTCCACAAGAATTCAAAGATATTTGGTGACCAACAATATAAAACAAGTAAATCAAGAGTAAGAAAACCATCAAAGATCATCCAAGGTCAAGAAATCCAAATGGAGATAAACTAGGGTTTTGCTCAAAGTGGAGTATTATCAACTAAAGCTTGTTCCTACAACATCTAAGGTAAGATTCATGATGTTTATATGTTGTTTAAGATATTGGAGAGTTGAAATACTTGGAGCGTAGAAGAATATGGTAAAATTGGTCATGAATGATGAATAGTGCCATTTAGAGAAATAGTTGGAATCGAATCATGATTGTTGTTATATTGTGACATGAATGGGTTATAAATGACGTTGAAAGACCATGAAATAGACATTGTATGTGAATGGACGAAATCATGTGTTATAGCCATATATATGGGCAAATGAAAGTAAATTGAGGAATGTGGATAATGTGAATGACTAATGGCCATTGTTATGATATTGTGAATGTATTGTTGACGTTTGGGAGTTGAATTATGATGTGAAGGAAATTTTGTCCGATTTTCCCCTAGTTTTAGCCATGTGTGCTAATTATCGATTCTAATGATAGTATGACTTTAATGAAGATCGAAACGCTAACGTTGGAAGGGAACGCGCAAGTGTAGAATAGTGTGACGGAAAGGTATGTAAGGCTAACCCTTCTTTCGTAAGGCATGGTTCTTTGGCCAAACATCTAAATCCTCTATACGAGTATGTTGTTTTCTAAATGAATTGATCTTCCGAGCTTGTAAGCTCACGATTCTTGATACGCTACGATTGTACTACGTTTCTCGTATTGCGAGTAGGCCTATTAAGGTAGAAGAGGTGGATCACGATAGTAGTGATAATGCTATTGATGATGACTATAATGATAATAACGATGACGATTATTATAACGATGATTAAAAGTAAAGATGTTTATGAGCTATTATGTATATGTACGACTATTATAGAACCCCGAGCTTATGAGGCTGGGTATGATATGTAAATAAGTATGTATATGATTACGAAATGCGCGCGCACTTCGGCAGAGGGTACGGATAACCCTGAAGCCTTGGTAGGGCCAGGTATGAGTTTCCTTGAGCCTTGGTTGGCCAAGTATGTATGAAACACCGATCCTACGTGGTCGGGTATGCTATGGAAATGCTATGTATATGATATGAGTACGAATATGATATGACTATGTATATGAATGTGAATAAGGGCATGTATACGAATACGAGCACAAATATGGTACAGGTACTATCACGGAATACGGATAATGATGTATGTACACAAATACGTATTAGCAAGGGAAAGTTCCTATGAAAGGCAAGTAAGTGCATATGACGACAATATTGCCATCTCCCATCCTATGCTATTTCTTATGTTGCTATTTATGCTTCTATATTGATATTGATCATGCTTTACATACTCAGTACATTCTTCGTACTGACGTCCTTTTGTTTGTGGACGATGTGTCATGCCCGCAGGTGCACAGGGAGACAGGCTTGATCCATAGCTGCTTTCTCAGAGACTTCACAGCAGAGCTCCATTTCATTCGGAGCCATAGCGTTTGGGTACTTATTCTTTTGTGTACATAATTATGGGCATAGCGGGGTCCTGTCCCGCTCATGTGATATGTTATACTCTCCTTAGAGGCTCAAGTCACGTGTGTATGATTAGACGTGTCCGGCCTTGTCGGCCTATATTTTGTATATCTTTTGATAGCCTCGTCGGCTTATATACATTTGATGTGGCATAGATGTCAATGATGATTTAAAGATGTTGTCGTCCAATGGGACTAGCGTGATTAATAAGAAAGAGATGTATGTTTAATCGTATGGCTCACCTAGATGTAAGTATATGTGTAAGCCAAGGGTGCCCGGGTGGGCTAGCACCGGGTGCTCGTTGCGGCCCTCTAGACGGGTCGTGACATAAGGAAGAAAGGAAAGCGGAAGGGATTTGTAAACCATGTGGAACTTAATACCATTATGGAGCAAGAAAAAGGACTGATGAGTACGAGTATCAATGAGGACTATATCAGGAAAGCGACTCACTTATATCTCTTGAAAGGATATTTCTAAGGAATCGGAGAAATATTTCACCCGAGAGTCATTACTAAGAAGAAAAACTCATTTTCAGCTATTCAAAGGGAATGATATTGATAGTGTGTGTTAGAGGATTAGAATGATGGCTCCCAAAGGAGGTTCAAGATGAAAAGTTGTTGCCCCAGGTATGCAATGCAATACCTTACTTTTAATGCTTTTGGTCGTGTATGGCCATATTGTGTGTTGTGGTGTTGTATCCCTGAGTGGCACTGTTATTTTGGACTGTTGTGACAGGATGGTAGTGCCATATTATAGGGAAAACTCTGGCGAAATTTTCGTAGAATCCCCGATTGCTTAACATTCGAGGACGAATGTTTTTAAAGGGGGGAAGAATGTTACACCTCGGAAAAAAATTTGTTGATGCACAGTGGATATACTAATGAGGGGCACGAAGTATACGGTGTTTCAATAAGTAAGAAATAACATTGGATGATCCTAATTGAGATTTCGAAGGCATTCGAGGTAATAGAAGAAAGTTTGCCAAGAGAGGCAAGGCATACGTTATGTATCGGAAAGAATTTATGAGTAACGAATTAATGATGACTTAATGATGTTTTGGAGAAGAGCTATAATGTCCCTTATATTGTTAATGAGGTGTTAAACAAGTGTTAAAAAGGTTCCATAAGGATTGGAGATCAAACGAGTCGACGAGAACGAATTCCGGGAAGTTGGGGCAACATACGGTCCAACATACTGGCCCTATGGGACTTTCACTGGACCAAACATACGGCCAGTATAAAAGATACGGACCGTATGTTGGTCCGTATGTTCGTGTCGGGACAGATTTAAAGTTGATATAAGGAGGACCCAGGTTCATTATTTCATTTTTTTTTTGTCACTCCACACCTCAAGAACCCTCTAGAAAACTCTCAACACTTATTCCACAAAAACTCAAGAAAGATTCATGATCAACCTCATCAAACCAAGGAAATCAAGTGTAAGAAACTCATTGGAGTTCATCCAAGGCAAGACATCCCATTGGAAGTGAACTAGGGTTCTGGCTCAAGTGAAGTATTTCCACTCAAGGATCATTCCCACACTATCTAAGGTAAGTTTTATGATCATTCCATGTTGTTTGAGATATTGAGAGATTGAAAGACAGATTGTGAAAGGAAATAGGAAATGGGTAACAAAGATGAGAATAATGAGATTTTTAGTAGTAGCTTGGGATGAGTCATGATTCTTGATAAGTTGTGATTATAATTATGTTATAAATGATATTAAGGACATGGGATAAGCATTATATGTGAGTAAATGTAATAGTGAACTATGAGCATAATTCTGGAGGGATTGAAGTGAAATTGTGAAATGTGGATAAGGTAGAATGAATGAAGATTTTTGGTTATAATATTGTGAATGATGTTTGGGAGTTGATATACAATATGGGGAAAGTTGTATAAACAAAGGAAATGCTGCCCAATTTTCTCTAGCTTTAGTAAGCACGTTTTTATAATTGATTAGCTAATGTTAATACGATCTTTCTTGAAGGTAGAAACGCAAGCATCGAAGGAGAACGATCAAACGATAGAATAGCTAAACGAAAAGGTATGTAAGGCTAACCCTTTCCTTCTATGGCATGACTCCTATGGCATGAATCTTCCCATTTTTCCATGATCTTCCTACATAACGGAAATTATGAGTCTATGACTATAAGGAGCTACACATGTGTAAGATAGAGAAAAGAGATAAGACACGAGTATGATAATGGATGATGATGATGATGAGTTTAAGTCTAAAGAATCCTAAAGTGAGATATGATGCCCATGAAGTTAATGATTCTAAGCATGGTTCCATTGATGTTTTTTCTTGTGTACACTCATCTTAAAACGTTATTCCCTTCAAGGTGAGATATGATGATTATGATCACTCCATAATGTAATCGGGGATTCACGACCTCATGTCACCCCGACATCGCCATAGTTGCCTTCAATGTTCTAATGTATGCTTTAATGATAGATGTATGGTAATGCTAAGGATGATGTTGATTTCATTTATGTATTTTTATGTATATGTATGTATGTATGCATAGCACTCCCACTGTTCAGTTACGTATAGCATCGAGTCCTGGAAGGACCGAGTACGGATAGCATCAAGTCCCGGAAGGGCCGAGTAGGGATAGCATCGAGTCCCGAAAGGGCCGAGTACGGATAGCATCGAGTCCCGGAAGGGCCAAGTACGGATAGCATCGAGTCCCGGGAGGGCCGAGTACGGATACTATCGAGTCCCGGGAGGGCCGAGTACGGGTGATACCGAGCCTATATGGCCGGGTACGTGGCTGTACTACATTGTAAGTTATTGCTTATGTAAGCATGTGGATGTAACAAGTGTATCTCTAGGAGAATAAAAGGGTAAATATGTATGACGAATGTTTAAAAAGTATTATGAGAAATGAACGGTTCTTTTATCTTATGCTATCCCTCATGCTCTTATCATGTTATTATCCACGCCTTACAAACTTAGTACATTGCTCGTATTGACGTCCGTTTTCTTTGGACGCTGTGTTCATGCCTACAGGTAGACAGGGAGGCGACCCAGATACATAGGAGCTACTAGCAGACTTGGAGGGCACTCCATTATTCCGGAGGTGCCATTGATTTATTATTTGGTGTACATATATGTTTTGGGTACGAGGGGGACCTGTACCGTCCATATGTCTAGTACTCTAGTAGAGGCTTTTAGACACGTATGTGTAGGTAGTATGGTCTCACGATGTCCTTATTGTATGTACATTATTTTGATAGCCGAAGGGCTTATGTATATAAAGGTAATTATGTTTCGAAGTGAAAATGTTTTTTTTCCTATGACTTGAGTATAAGATTAATGAATGAACGCTTGATGAGTACGATGGGTAATGGTATGAGCGGTGCTCGGTGGTTAGCCCCGGGTACCCGTCATGGCCCCTAGTCGGGTCGTGACAAGTTCCATAATGTCTTCCAAATGACTCTATCTCTAAGATTACCAAAGCTCATGATTCTCGATACTTTCACGATACTAGTGCCTCCTTTATATGATAGTTGATCCTCTAAGGATAGATGTAACGAAAATGATGATAACAATGATGTTGATGATACTTATGGACTTTTATGATTACGTGTCTAAGTATGTATGAATATTATGTAACACCGAGCTTATATGGCCGGGTATGATACTTATCGCACGCGCACCTCTGTAATTGGGTACGGACAACACTGAGCCTTGGTAGGGCCAGGTATGTATAACACCGAACCTTATTATGGTCGGGTATGTAAGACACCGAATCTCTATGGTCAGGTACGATATTACTACAAGTATAAATGTATGAAATGGAAGATCCGTGATAGAGAAAGGAGTAAGTAAATACGATGATGGCCACTAGAGGTACACATGGCTCTATTACCTCCTGATTCTCCCATCCTATGCTATTTCTTATGCTGTCTCTTATGATCCTACTATGATGTTAATTATGATTTATATACTCAATACATTATTCGTACTGACGTCCTTTTATTTGTGGACGCTGCGTCATGCCCGCAGGTGGACAGCGAGACAAGCTTGATCCATAGATTCCTTTTCAGGGAC
The DNA here is from genome assembly GCF_019175385.1 of Lycium barbarum. Classification (NCBI taxonomy): domain Eukaryota; kingdom Viridiplantae; phylum Streptophyta; class Magnoliopsida; order Solanales; family Solanaceae; genus Lycium; species Lycium barbarum. Next base: position 107,444,814 of record NC_083339.1, on the reverse strand, counting down.
TGCATAGAGGAGCTCAATTTCATCCGGAGCTACAACTTTTGGGTATTATTCTTTTGTGTACATACATATGGGCATGGCGGGGTCCTGTCCCGCCTATATGATGTTACATAATCTTCTTAGAGGCTCATAGATAGTTGTGTATGGTTAGATGTCTTGCAGCCTTGTCGGCTCATATTTTGTATATTATTTTGATAGCCTCGACGGCTAGTGTATATGGATATGGGCATAGTTGTTGATGATTTTATGAATGTGTTGTTGCCCAATGAGTTTAGCATTATTGATGTATAGAAATCATGCGTAGGCCATGTGGTCCACCTAGATGTGAATGTGAATGTACGATAAGAGGTGCCCGGGTGGGTTAACACCTGGTGCCCATCATGGCCCTCTGGTTGGGTCGTGACACTATGTTGTATTTCTGCTAAGATTTTATCAAGATTTTTTAATTTCTTTTGTGAAATACTTTCTGCTATGTATCCCCAATTATTTGTTCTTGATTCATATTTTTTGAAATGTTCTGTCGTTTCTTCCAATGTTAAACTTCCTAATTTACATCATTTACATTTAAAATTTCCACTTTTATCCTTTTTATTAATTTCTTTTGCTTTTTCTAAGACTATGTCTACTTCAGAGTCTTCTTGTGTGATTTCAATGTTCATACATTCAGAGTCAGTATCTTCTAATGTACTTTCTTCATCTAGTCCTCGCTGAGTAGTGTAATTATAATCTGTGAATCTTATTGAAGTTTCTCCTTTAGAATTAGTGTACATTAAATGAGATTCTGGTTTTAATATCTTTTTCTTATAAAATCTTCTAAATTTCATTCTAGTCCTGCGTATTCTTCAGGGTTTATCTTTATGGGTTTTATTAACTTTATTCCTCTATTTTCCATTACCTCTACTACATCATCTACTTGGATCTTGAATTTAGTATTATTATTATTTGTCATTTTTCCTAAAAATCCTACACACATTAATAAATTATTTCCATTACTCATTTCTTCATATCCTTTAGTCTGTATTCCGATTTTAATATTTTTTCCAAATTCTGCTAAATTTATCATAAAGTCTGGACTTATATAAAATATTCCTCCATTATTTGTCATATGTACTTTTGTCAATCCGATTATGGATTTCTTTAAATCTGACCATCTATCATCATAGATTACAACTAATACTTTGATTCCTACGTTCTTTCTAGTTACTTATTTTAATCCTATTACTATTAATCCCATATGCATTAAGCTCTTTTTAGAATTTTTTATTTGTCTTACTAATTCAGGATTAATTAGATTTATCGTTGTAATACTACTTCATATGGCTGATAATTGTTCCTCTTTATAATGCATATATAATTGTGCAGTACTTAAGAAATGTCCTATGTTGTATAAGGTCTTTGGGTTAAGTAATCTTAACTGATTTTGCTGAAAAATTTGTATGTCTCTATCTATGTTTATTACCTCGTCTAATGTTGTCTTCTTCTAGTTAAAATTCGGGACAAAATATTATTACCTATTCTATTATCAGAAAAACTTACTCTAGGTCTTTCTTCGTTTGTTGATCCTGACCTACTTGGAAGAAGGTTCATTTTTTCTGTTTTCTAACTATTTTAACTCTTTCTTTTTGAGGTGTTATTTCTACCCATTTTAACTGTTCTATTAAATCGTCTACTTCTTTATTTCTTGGGGTTTCTATATTAGTTTTTACTTCTTTATCTTTAATAATTTATCTAACTTTGTGTTAACTTCTAAGAGTAATGTGATTATAGTATTATTATATTTTATTATTATTTGATCTAATCTACTTTGAGGAGTGTAATCTGTAAGTCCTTCTGGATTAGGCTGAAATTTAGTTGTAAATTGTAAACTCATTCATTTATTGGGTCTAAATCATTCATGAAAGAGAAATTTCTTTTAATGTTTCTATTGTCTTTTTTAATTCGCTGATATCATTCGTCAATATTTTTACTTGTTGTGTTATTTTTGCTACTAGTTGAGTTGTCTTTATCTCTAATTCTTTAGGTTTTTCAATAATAGTTCTGATTAGCTTTTCTACTCGTTCTTTGTAGGTATTTTTTCTAGATTAAATTTATTGTTTAAAAACTGAATTTTTCTATCTATTTCTAGTTCTTGTGATTTTAAGAATTCAAAATTTTGTTCTAGTCTTTCCAAAAATTTTCTTTGTTTATTTTGCGAAGATTATATTACATCCAATATTCTAGTTATATTCTTATTACTTTCTTGAGATTTTTCACTGAAATTTATTATTAAATCTATTACAATATTATATTGTTTATCTTCATTGTGTAATATGTGCTCTCCGTTACTAAAATTACACTTTATAATTGTATGTTATTTTAGTATTCTGTATTTCTTTTCCGGGTGTATTCTTAAATATAAGTATTCTAAATTCTTTAATGTATTTTTTTTTTTGAATTAAAACTACCAAGCAGATTGCCTGATAGTGCTTTATTAAAAATCAAGTTCTGTACAAATGCTAAAATGCAGAAAATAAAGGAATATAATACATGAATCCAAACTAAAGGAAGTCTAAAAGCTTGTCTATTGCAAATCCTTTGGCCTTGACTTGATACCATGTTGACATCTCAAGCTCTCACCAGATGATATGGATCCACAGTCCATTAAATTAAAATTCAGGCTTCAAGGATGGAATAGAATTCTTTCAGAAAGTTCCTCATGTTCAGCTATTTCTGTGTTTGATCCAGGCCTATGTAGTGTTGACTTTTTTCCTTCAAGAATGATTGTATAAAAGGATCTTTTGGACAAGTGACAGCAGAATGAGCATGTAATCACACTAATACCACTGTTGTAACCTGTCTAAAAGTCCTTATATTCAATCTGCTAAATTTGTTCTAGGCCTGATTACTGCAGTCTTGACATACTGCAGAATCCTCATTGCCTGTGTTAATCTCCTGGAATCTGATGATCTTTGGCTTGCCTGATTCTGATGTATGGCATATGTGCTTTTTCAGTATTCAAAATCTGTCTTGCTTTCCTTGGAAGTGATTGGTAACTATTGAAATAATGTTCACCTGCAAAATAAAAAACAAAGTTAGTCAAAAAATCTGCCAATCCATTTCCTTCCCTCAGTACATGCTCCACTCTCACTTCCTTATCCCTCCTCAACCTTGTAATATCCTTTATGATCAAAGAGATACTCCGTGGTACTTCCCATTCTCCTGTCAAGATCATTTTAAGAGTCATTGAATCAGTCTCCAAGATTACAGGCAATAGATCATTTGTCACACAGTATTTAAACCCCTCCTATAATGTCATTGCTTCAGCAACTAAATTTGATCCATCTGATATTCTTCTAGCTGCAGCATGCACCAGGTCTCCCTCAAAGTTCCTAATACAAAATGCCACTGAGCTTGGCCCTAGATTGCCTCTAGAAGAACCATCTAAGTTACACTTAAACCACCCTAGCATAGGCAAATTCCATCTCACTATATGTGGTCTGTATGTTTTAAACATCTGCATAATCTGTGGAAGAGACTTTGGTACTTGCATTCTTGGATTTCTAACTCTGTACATCTGTTATATGGTCAAATTTATTTCATATATCACCTTATTGATTGTCATTTTCCCTCCATGCACCACAGTGTTTCTCTACTTCCATATTTGCCACATTGTGATCACTGGTATGGCTCTAATAATAGATTTGAACTTAGATGAAAAATCAGCATTCCACTAGACTTGTGTCACTTGTTTCACCTGAAGCAAAGTTGTTGTGATTCCTACAACAGCTTTAACATATCTCCAGACCTGTGAAGCAATTTTCCTGTGACAAATAGATGATCTACAGTTTCACACTGTTTAGGATCACAAAGCTTTTTCTTTCTATATCAATCCCAATCCTTCTCACTATAACCCCTACTAGTAGTTTGCATTTTCACAATCTTTCCAGAAAAAGAATAAGATTTTGAAAGGCAAACCTGGTATCCACATGCTTTTGTATATATCAGACTTCCCAACTTTCCTTCTTAAGAGCTCCCATGCACTTCCAACTGTAAATTTACCAGATACTGTCATCATCCATCTTGGTTTGTCCCATTCTTCTGTAGATTCATAAAAGTCAAATTCTTGCAGTATATGATCAACAATATCAGTAGGAAAAAGCTGTTGTATTTTACTCATGTTTATCCTGATTTCTCAATTCCTTCACATCTTGTACTGTTTCATCCACAACAAAATCATCAGGAACTAAGTAGTATAAAGCTCCAAGTTTTGTCCAATTCTCAAACTAGATATTAGCAGTTCGCTTCTCACAACTGCTCTTTTCACACCTCCGGATATCTGGTGCCAAATTGTCGCCCCTTTACTTATTTCTTTGATAATAGAGTTTTCCACTTCTTGGATCCCACCACATTTCATGCTCCATGTTGTCTCTAGCTTCTAACATCATTTTCCAGACCTGAGAGCCTCCTTTCCAAGGCAAATATTGAGGCAGTGCCTTTTACAATACTTGTTCCACATATAATTTGACCATAGAGTATTTGTAGTTCTAAATTTCCACCAGAGTTTAGCACATAATGCTTTAGAAACATCAAATACGGATCTGAAGCCAACTCCACCTTCCTCCTTTGGCAAGCACAGATACATCTATGAAGACCAATGTCTTCTTCTTCCTTCTTCACTATTATTCCAGAAAAATCATGAAAACACCCTATGCAGGTCATATATAACACCCTTTGGAGGTCTCATAGCTAAGAGTAGGTGAATTGGCATGCTCAGTAAAACACTGTTGATCAAAACAGCTTTTCCTCCAAAAGATAAAAGTCTTTCTTTCCAAGCTGCCAGTTTGTCCTTCACTTTTTTGATCAAGTCACTATAATCAGCCTTTCTCTTTCTTGCATGTGTGATTGGGAAACCTAAGTATATGAAAGGGAAAGATCCCCTAGTAAAACTAGTAATAGCCTCCACCTGCTGCACTATCACATTTGCAACTTTACCATGCATGTGGAAGGAACTTTTTCCTTTGTTGATAAGCTGCCCTGATAGCTGCTCATACTCCTGTAATATTCCCATGATCAGCTGCAATGAAGTATCATCTGTAGATGAGAATATAATAGTATCATCTGCATAAGCAAGATTATTCAAATTAGCACTCAATTTAGGCATTCCATAGCTTCTAAAGCCATTGTCCTCAAATAAAGAGTTCAATGCTCTAGACAGGACTTCTGCAGACAAAATAAACAAAGTAGGAGAGAGTGGATCTCCTTGCTTAACACCTCTTGTTGAATGGAAAAATCCAGAAGCCTGTCCATTGAATAGAACTGAGTACCAATTGTTTGCTATCAATCTCCATATCATATCTATAAATACTTCTGCAAATCCCATCTTCCTCAGAACTCTTGCCGAAAAATCCCATGACACTCTATCATAGGCCTTAGCCATATCCAGTTTAAGCACCGCATTAGCTGGTTTTACCCTAAGTCTTATATATGATACCACCTCTTGAGTTAACAGTACATTCTCAATTATACATCTTCCCTTTACAAAACCAGACTGATTAGCAGCTATCAAAGAAGGCAAAACATTTTCAAGTTTATTTTGCACCACTCTAGAGATCACTTTGTTAATAAAATTACTGAGACTTATGGGCCTCATATCTGCAAAGGTCTCAGCATTATTCTTCTTTGGGATCAGAACCAGATTCGTATGAGTTGTGGACTTTGGCAAAGTCTGTCCTTCAAAGAAGACTTTCACTACATTATACACATCAGCCCCCATAATTTCTCAGCATAATTGATAAAATGCTCCTATCATACCATCTGGACCACCTAAGCTATCTCCTGATAGATCAAAAACTACATTCTTAACATCTTCTAAAGTTGGCATGCTGGTAAGTATCTGATTTTTCCCCTGAGTAACTATATTAGGAACATGTTGGAGCAATAAGAAATTTGAGAAGATATCCTCCTGTGTAAACTGATGATGATAAAATTGAGTTGCTTCCTCAGCTAGAGCATCTTCCCCCTCAATCCAACTTCCATCTTGATTTTTTATCCTTTTGACCTGCAATCTCTTCCTCCTACCATTTAACATATTGTGGAAAAACCTTGTATTCCTATTCCCCTCAGAAAATCAAGTAAAATGAGATTTTTGTCTCCAGAATTCCTCCTCATAGTGCATATACTTCTTCAATTCTGCTTGTGTTAGTTGGAGTACCATCCTGTTTGTAGGAGAAGGATCAAAAAGCTATTATTTAACTCTCACAATATCTTCCCTTACTACCAGTTGCTTGAAGATATCCCCAAAGGTAGCTTTACTCCATTTTGATAAAACAGACTTAACTTTTTTAAGCTTCAGTTTAAAATTAATGAGTTCATCTGCTTCAAAATCAGTATTCCACCTTTGATTCACAACCTCTAATAAGGATTCATGTTCTATCAAAAACTTTAGAAATCTGAAAGGCTTCCTTACATGTTGAGATGAATTTCCACAAGTAAGTAGAAGAGAAGCATGATCAGAACCAGTTCTAGATAAATGTTCAACTTCCATGTGACTAAACCAATCCTGCAGTTTTGAATTAGTGAGCATTCTGTCCAACCTTTTAAAAATACAATCCTTACCAGCTCTACCATTCCACTATGTGAATAAGCTCCCTTTAAAAGAAACTTCAAATAGTTCACTTGAATTCACACAGAATGCAAAATCTTCATACTCATATGGATAAACTGGTAGACCCCCTATTTTCTCATCTTCATGCATAATGACATTGAAATCCCCTCCCACAAGCCAGGGCACTTCTATTTGATCAGCCAGATTATACAAGTTATCCCAAAGACTAATTATTTCCAATGCTTCACACTTTGCATAAATCATAGTAGTCATAAGAATCTTATTATCCTCCTGAAAACTTAGCTTAACTGTAATCTGTTGATCTGTATCCTAAATCACCTCTACATCTATATTATCATTTACAAAGAACCAAATTTTACCATTGCAGTTATGATGTGCATTCCTCATGCCCAATCTCCTTCTAAATCCTTGAATGTGTCTAACATGCTGAAATGGTTTTATCAAAGCAATGATGGAGAATTTATGATGCCTATGTAACATTTTCACTCTATGAAAAGCTTGCTGTGAATTCACAGACCTGATATTCCAAAATAGAGTCTTCATAAAGATTTATTGACATTCTTCACAGATCTATTTGGAAATATTCTTATAGGCTGAATATCCACTACACTTTGTTGTTTGCACTTCCTAATCCCTTTATGCATGGACTTTGGAGAAATATCAGCTTCCTTAGCTACCTGATTAAACACCTACTCTATGGGTTCCTCATCTACCCCATCTTTAGCATTGCTACTTACATCAAGATGATTATGGGACACTACATCATGCAGTTCCTTCAAAGGAGAAGGTTTCTTCAGGGATAGAATTTGTTGATCTTGACCTTTTTCCACCAGATCCACATGCAAATCATCAGGCTCTTCCCTTTTAGGTGGGTAAGATCCCACTCCATCATGATTTAAGAAAAATTTAACTGATCCTCCTGTCTGAGCACAATTGGAAGAGGAAATTCCTTCTGAGTATGCTCCTGATTAAAGACTATGTTACTTAGCTCATGATCCTGAGCTAACTTGTCCACACAATCATTTAATTTCTGCTTCTCTCCATCCTCTACATGTTCTTGGCTTTCTGCTACTTTGTCTCCTCCATCAGCTTGAGAATCATCTACATTGTTAGTCTTTTCTTCAGGACCCTTATAAATAACTATCTCAGAACCTCCACTATCTTCTACTTGTTCTTGGCTATCTGCTACTTTGTCTCCTCCATCGGTAACTGTCTCTTGAGGGTTATCTACATTGTTAATATTTTCTTCAGGGCCCTTGTAAATAACTATCTCATTACCCACACTTGCCTTCCCCTTCTCAGCCTGCATTCCAATATGTCCTTCTTCCCTAGTTACTTTCAAACTTTCATCAGATTTGTCAACATCTTCTGCCTCCTTGATTAAAACATCTGGCTCTTTAGGTGTCCCTACTGACTTAGTAGGAGCCAAATCCTTTGTGTTGTCATTATTCACCCCTTCTTCTAGATTGTCATTCAATGTTTTAAAATTATTTTGAAGTGAAACTCCTTCTGGTTGCTTGTCTTTCCCTGCATGACCATCCTCTTTCCTCTTCTTTCCCATGTTAGTAGCATTTTGATAAGTAACAACTTTCCCACTAGACAACACCTTTGGCAAATATTGTTGCATAGGATATCTCCATCTATTATACCTATTATACCTTCCTGGATATTGAAATCCCTTAGATGTTGTTGCCACTGTTTGTTTCTCAGTTGTCACTTCCTCACTCATCTTCACTTCTGCCTCTCCTTCATAGACATCCTCTTTCTTTTCTTCCTTCAACTCATGATGTAACACTCTACACTCTTCCTTTGAATGTCCTTGTAACTTACATTCAGTACAATACTTAGGCAAATGATCAAATATATATATATATATATATATATATATATATATATATATATATATATATATATATATATATATCAATAAAACTACTGAATTTTCACTTTCATAACATTAACTTCCTTGGATTGGTCATCCTCAATCTCCATCATAACAAACTTAGAAAGATCTGATAATAAATCCAGTTGCACCTTTACCCTAGCACAATTAGGCTTGGTTTTATTAATAGTAGCCATGTCCAATAACAATGGTTTCTCAACTGCCGATGCTAAGGTAAACAAAAATTCCTTAACAAAGTAAGTAGGCAGTAAATAAGGGAAAGATATCCATGCCATTGCAATTGAAGTCTCTTCGTCAACCCTACAATGGGAATCATATATGAGAGGTCTCATCTGATAAGACTTACCATCCTTAGACTTCAACCAAAAGGCACGCTTAGAAGAGATGTTTATGAAATCTTCCATTAAAGAACATCTAATCAAAACATGTCGATCTCTTAGGAATCCAACTTAACACTTTTCCTTAGCACCACATTGACTTGGAACAATATCTCTCAACTTATCCATTTTTGGCCAGCCATATGAGAACTTACCTACAATAGCATGCTTTAAATTCTCTATTTTCTCTATTCTTGATACTTCTGACGTAGTCCAACGGACCACTGGGATACCATCAACATATTGAACCTCCATGATAGGTATAGGATCAACAATGGGGTTAGTAGTATGGGGTACATTCATGCATAAGAGTATGCATGTAGGTTGTAGGGTTTGTATCTTCGACTAATAGAAATGGGACAATAGGCTGAGAAGCGGGTATTTTCGTATTGGTAAGTGGAGGGTAGTGATCTAGGTTGGACGTTGATAGAGGCTGGCCAGCCGCCGTTGACGGCTAACCAGTGGCCGGAGTGGCCATAGTGTGAAAGTAGGTTTAGTTTAGGGTTTGCATGGGAATAATGTCACACCCCATTTTAACCCGGAGTCAAAATTAGGGAGTATGACGTATTGGTGATTCCTGTTTATTTTTTTTTATTTAAGGAGTCGCCACCTAATTAATTTAACGGTGAATTAGGACACCTAAATATTAACTAAGGTAAAGTTAAAAACTAAACCTCCGTTAATAGTCTGCTTAACCAGTGTGATTCTATGTAAGGGCTCTATATTATCCTAAAGGGAAGGGGTTAGGCATCCTTTAGAATCCGTTAAATTACGGTTATCCGCCAACTTAGGTTAATTAATTGAGAGTAAAATATAATGTTTAAATTTAAAAATGGAAAATAGTATTAGTGGAAATAAGATTTACAGAAAATATAATATAAAAGAAAACTTAAAATGCCATTTTTTAAAAATAGGACTGATAAATATTGCTAAGACTTTAAATGAAATGCTATTTAGAAATAAAACTTATAAAAGATAGTTTGCATAAAAGAGGATTTTGGATGCAATTTAAATAAAGCTTAAAATGTTGCTAAGGCTTTATATGAAAGTAATAATGATGTCGTTTGAAATAATACTTGTAGAAAATATGATGTATTGCATAAAAGAAGATTTTAAAGGCTATTTAAAATAAAGACTTGGACATGCTAAACCCTTGAATGAAAATGTAATAATATTCTTGAAAATAAGACTTGCAGAAATATAACAATTTGCATATAAGTGACGTTTTAGTAACTTTGAAACAAGATTATGTTATGTGAATATGGCGGTGTAGAAAATCTAGACTTAAATAGAATGCAAAGAAAGTAAGTTTTCTTCCTCTTTATTACTGATTTATTTAATTATGCTCAGCTAAAAACAGACGCGATTGATTCAAACTTGAAGAGTTATTTATAAAATATACTTGAGTTTATACTTGCGCATTAGTGACGTTTTAAAAATGTATATGATAATAAGAATAAAATATGATTCCCTTTACTTAGAATATATAATCATGCTATTTTGCAAATCAATTACTCCAAATAAAATAAAACATGAAAAAGCAAGAGAATAACTTATGAAATTAATTGTTAGCCTTCCTTAAACTAAACTACCCATTACTAAAACTAAATCTACTAATTTGTTAGGATTCATCTGAGTTAATAAAATAGGATAAGGTTAGCCATTCAAGCAAATAAAAATACATAACAATAAAATAAGGAAGAGAGAAAGAAAAAGATGAAATGGATCCGGCCATTTTAAAGCCCAGCTGCTGGAACTGTTCACGTGATTGGGCTTAGGCCCAGTGAGTTTTTCTTTATATTGCTGCTGCGGACAGGGCTGGACACGAGAAGGAAATTTCGTTGGGCTTTTAGCCCAACACCGGATGTGGAAGAAGAACGAGTCCCTCGGACTCGTATGCGATGGTCATGCATAAAAGCGAAAGAAAAAGGATTAGTATGCAATCAATAGATAAGGCTAAATAGATATAATGTAAATTCAAATGGGCATATCAATAGCAGACAGAAGATTGCAACGGAAAAGAAAAATCAATCTGAAATCTAACCACTGTGTTACAAAGATTTATGCTTTTATTGGGACAGAATTACCATAACATAGAACCAAAATATATTGAAATCTACACTAGCTGATAATTTGATATCCCATGCAGTGAAGAGCACATGCATGAACCAACAAAAAAAAAAAAAACCGTAACATTTAGACACCACAGAACTGGTGCAGCAAACAAGCTGTCAGGTATCGGTGAGAGACATACCAACTAGCCTGAGAGACATGTAACAGAAATGGTGCAAGAACCAACCTGAGCTAAAACATGCTATGCCAATCAAACAATAAAAAAAGCAGAAATGATATATGATAAAACACATAAACAAACTTAAGAAAGCAAACAAACTATAAGCTGCTACTGGTCACTTATTGAACACTACAACTTGTGGCAAAAGTCAAATCCAACACTTAGGAACATGGGGGAAAGATGCAGGGCAGCAATTACTATCTATCAATCATGCTGAATCCTTCAACTAGATGGAATTTTACAACATATCGTCTTCAAATCTCCCATGAACTTATTTGAAATTCAGCACACGAATACCAAATAAGACATTGCGGTTTAGGCTTGGGATATGACATACAAGAAGTAAATTTCTAAAAAAAAAACACTCTACGACAAAAATGCATATTATTCTTTCCCCATACGTAGAGCAGGAACCTGATGACAGATTCCTAATACTCAAATATACTTCAACAACTCTTTAAATTAAGCAGTCCACTTAAGCTAATTTAAATGGCACTTTAATTTGGAGAGAATGACAAATCACTTTAAAAAAAATTCATTACCCTTCGTAAACTGATGCACAAGTTGGAATTCCTAATTTTGGAGAAGAAGTATGAATTAGTTTTAGCCAAACAGACCATAATTTGTCTTTTAACATCAAACTCCAACTTTCAAAAAGAAAGATACTGCAGCTTACTCTAATCAGGGCACAAAAGAAATATTAGCACCTTAGATTTGGCACCCATAACACTCAAAGGAAAGCAAACAGTTTTCAAATTATTCTTGGACTTATCATGCAAAATGAAGAAACCAGGGTCCTTAAGCATACACAGAGGACCAAATTTGACTAAACTCCTGTTTTAAGAGGAATTAATACCCTTAAAGATTTTGAAATCAACAAATGTCAAATGAATTTTACAACTGCAGGGAAAGGAGAATTGGCAGCATTTGATGTTTTCAGCAAATTTTCAGAGGGGAAAAGGAGAGGGAAACATCAAGGATATTGTCAATCAACAGAGGAATCTGAACTAAAAATGAGTTTGAGACACCATCATAAAGGATCTGCTGAGCCAACACAGCAATAGAATCCCATACTGTCTAAATAAAGCTAAACACAGCAGTAGCTAAAATGGCTAAACCCCAGCAGTTCAGGCAAACTAAAAATGAGCAGGTGCTAGTAGAGGAAGGTGGACTGAACAGGGAGAACATCCTTAAAGGAAATCTCATTCTACAAAACTCATGCTCAATGCATACATTGTCCAGAACTAATAGAGATTTAACTTACATACGAGGTGTGTGAAGGTTGTTACCACTTCCTAGTTCATTTTATTCGACTGATCATTAAAGAAAACTGCACAAATCTTCATTTGTGGACTCTTATTTCAATATCAGGATTTCATGTTTTTTAACTGATAAGCTAATGCATCTCTTAAGATGAGATATAGATAAACAGCAATAGCAGCTATAAGCGAGGTAAAAGAAAGGAATATGCAGTTGCTAAGGACAAGCAAAGGGAAATCAGGTTGGCAACCAACTCAAAACATTAATGTAGAGTCAAGTGGAATATTTCCATACAATAAGGGCATAGAGGAAACATTTCAAAATGGAAGATACAACAACAGACTGGTCAAGGAGTTGGCACCATTATGGGTATTGCAGCCATGGCTGTAAGTTCTAGAGGAGCATGGAAGGTAATGAAAGAGTCGACTCCAAATATAAGACGGCATGGTCAAAAACAGGTAGCAGGATCTTCAAAGGATCAAATCCCATTATCCAACTAAGGCATACAAGTCGCAAGGTGAGTTGATTTAAGCATCACTAATGTGTGCCTATGATCACTGGACATTTTAGCATAAACAGGAAGAGCTGAACTATCACACATTTTAAAATGGAACTCAGAACCACCATGTACTGCACCTAGTCATTTCTACTATTTGAATTCATGTGAAACTAATCCAAATCATAAACAGAGCATGCTTTGAACAAATCAACCCAGTTTAATCCATGCAATCGTCAACAAACAACAACTTAACAACAATAACTAAAGCTAAAACAGACCCATTAATACTAATCGTAGACTAATCTAACGACTACCACCAGATATCAAACATGTGAACGTGAAACACCAAATTAAAGGCAATATACTAAAATGCTACTAATTGATAATGAAGATATATGGCCTGCTTACACAAGAAAATTGATTAAACCAAACCCAAGTTGATCTAAAAAAAAACTAACACTGGATATATATGAACTACTAAATCAAGCATAGACGTGCTAATAAATAACTAACACATAGCAAGATTAAAACTCAAAAATAAACAAAACCAATATGAACTCATAACACATAAGCAAAAACTAAACTAAATACACAGAAGATACTAAGAACGCTAAAAAAAATGAAAATAAATACAAGGAAAAAGCTTTACCTTTTGTGTGTGCAGTGAACTGAGGCGAGGGTTTCGATATCTACCTCGAATACTTTGAAATTCGAACTTGCGTATGCTCGGATTCGCAACAACACAAAGCGAATAAAAGCAGAAAAAACAAAACAAATGTTCTAGAATTTTGACTAGATAGTTCGAGACTATGATTTACTAAAGCAACTGTTTTTTTTTACGGAGATTTTGAGGCGGCTAATGAGCTAGTATTACTGGTGATTTTACCACTGAAAAATAAACTTGTTTCTTGCTTTAAGGGGTTTTTCTGTGATTAAAAAAAGCTACAAAATAGGGGGGGTTTTTTTTTTTTCCCGGTCCGAGAACCGTGATTCTTCCTCCTATTTATGGGGATTTGGGGGGGTTCTTTTGTGTTGAAGAAAAAAACAGGGGGAGAGGAGCGGGGGGAAAAGGAAGAGGAGCGTGGTGGGGTAGCGGTGTGGGGGTCGTCGGCGAGGTGGGGACGAGGAGCGTGGGAGTGGGGTAGCGGTGTGGGGGTCGTCGGCGAGGTGGGGACGAGGAGCGTGGGAGTGGGGTAGCGGTGTGGGGAAGGGAGCGGGGTGCAGGCGGAGCGGCGGCTTTAGGGTTTAGGGGTAAAGGGAAAGGGAGAGAGAAGGGCGGGGATGGGGAGGAAAAAAAAAAATGAAACGTTGAAGGGGGTATTACCCCCCCCCCCCCCTTAACTGAAAAAGAGAAAAAAAAACATTTGGGTCGGGTCATAGGGTATTGGGTTGGGTCGGGTAGTGTATTGGGTTGGGCTGGTCCATTTAAAATATTGGCTGGTATTTGAAATGTGGGCTAATCGATTTGGGCCAGTGAATTAAAAGAATGAGCTGATTAAAAATGTGGCCAAGTAAATTAAAACGTGGACTGGTTTTGTGAATTGGTCCGAAAATAGCATGAGTTGATTGGGCTACTATATTTAAATAAAAGACTTGTTTAAATAACTTGTGTTAAAATATTACTTAATATAAAATATGCAATCATTAGTGCTCAGATAAAAAATGGCGTTGTAATAGCCGTGTAATAATATTTCAAAAATCCACAGTAAATAAATAATATTATTTAATTATGCAAAGATAAATGCGATGCGTGTGCGTAAGCTGGTAAAATGTTAAAAGGATAAAAATTGTGAATTATAATAATAGTAATAAATAATAATAATAATAATAATAATGATAATGATGGCTGGTAACTGTAATAGAATAATGAAATGCCGGTATTGATAAGAGGCTAATAATTATAGTAAAAATATAAATATATATATTTTTTAATTTTCCAAAAATATTAGAAGCGTAAATAGGTATTTCGGAGGAGAGGCGGGACAAAATTGGGTGTCAACAACTTGTCCCTCTTTGCCCGGTAATGATGAAAAGAGTTGTCGGGCAAAGACGTTGACTCAATAGCCTATTTTGTCCCGGCTAAAGGAAACTTGAGAGGATTATGACCGAACTGGCCTCTGAGTTGCCTACATATCTCGGGCTACACGAGAATCAGGTCGAGTGTAGTTCTGGAACAATTACGACACCTGAACCCGATTAGCGCGAATCTTGCAAAATATTGTCCCAGTGTTGAATTATGATAACACTGGGTATTATGATAGAGACTTGAGAATTCAATTGCTGGAATGCAAAAGAATACTTGTGATTAGAGACGAGTGTTCGAGGTAGATCCTTGACCCGTGTCGGAAAGTCTTATTATCCTTCCCGACAAATTGCCCCAGTTCGCTGCCGAAGAAATAGTTCCACGAGTTGATGTGTGATGCCAACTTCGATATTGTCAAAAAGCCAACAGCTAAAAACAATTGTTAGCAATAAAGAAATATATGTGTAAATAAGACGAGGTTGGAGAAGTTACACTTGCAACCCCTGTTTTGAAAGTTGAATCCACATTCGGAGGTGGGTGCCTGAACTGAAATATAAAATACCCGCATTCGGAGGTGGGCGCCTGAACTGAAATATAGAATACCCGCATTCGGAGGTGGGCGCCTGAACTGAAATATAGGATACCCGCATTCGGAGGTGGGCGCCTGAACTGAAATATAGGATACCCGCATTCGGAGGTGGGTGCCTGAACTGATATATAAAATACCCGCATTCGGAGGTGGGCGCCTGAACTGAAATATAGAATACCCGCATTCGGAGGTGGGCGCCTGAACTGAAATATAGGATACCCGCATTCGGAGGTGGGCGCCTGAACTGAAATATAAAATACCCGCATTCGGAGGTGGGTGCCTGAACTGATATATAAAATACCCGCATTCGGAGGTGGGCGCCTGAACTGAAATATAGGATACCCGCATTCGGAGGTGGGCGCCTGAACTGAAATATAAAATACCCGCATTCGGAGGTGGGTGCCTGAACTGATATATAAAATACCCGCATTCGGAGGTGGGCGCCTGAACTGAAATATAGAATACCCGCATTCGGAGGTGGGCGCCTGAACTTGAATATAAAATACCCGCATTCGGAGGTGGGTGCCTGAACTGAAATATAAAATACCCGCATTCGGAGGTGGGCGCCTGAACTTGAATATAAAATACCCGCATTCGGAGGTGGGTGCCTGAACTTAAATATAAAATTCCCGCATTCGGAGGTGGGTGCCTGGACTTGAATATAAAATACCCGCATTCGGAGGTGGGTGCCTGCACTGAAATATAAAATTCCCGCATTCGGAGGTGGGTGCCTGAACTGAAATATAAGATTCCCGCATTCGGAGGTGGGTGCCTGAACTGATATATAAAATACCCGCATTCGGAGGTGGGTGCCTGAACTTAAATATAAGATACCCGCATTCGGAGGTGGGCGCCTGAACTGAAATTTTAAATCCATGTTCACTTCCACGGTGCAAAATATAAATCCACGTCCGCATTTCATGGTACAAAAATAAATCCAACATTCATTTTCACATCCGTATTATATGGTGTAAAGAATAAATCCACTTCTACTTCCACGTCCGTATTATACGGTTGTTTGAAATAAATCCACTTCTACTTTCACGTCCGTATTATACGGTGTAAAGAATAAATCCACTTCTACTTTCACGTCCGTATTATACGGTGTAAAGAATAAATCCACTTCTAGTTCCACGTCCGTATTATACGGTTGTTTGAAATAAATCCACTTCTACTTTCACATCCGTATTATACGGTGTAAAGAATAAATCCACTTCTACTTCCACATCCGTATTATACGGTGCAAATAAATCCACTTCTACTTTCGAAAAATAAATCTGTATCCACTTTCTATAATTATATGTGCATTTTCTTTTGTAATATAAATCTACTTCTGCCTCCTTGCTCACATCCACAATGTAAATGTAAATCCACGTCCACTTAAAATGGTATTGTAGAAAGGTATCCACGCTTATACCCACAACCAATAACGGGTGACCACAGTCAGTCCCTTTTGAAGAAAGTTAAGTCCACGATTATGTGTATTTGATCCATCGAGAAATGCCACGAGCTAAAGCAACTGTTAGTGATAAGGATATGTAAATAGCTGGGTTTGAAAGAATTATACTCACAACCCTTTGTTGAGAAGATAAATTCATGTCCACTGCTGCGATCGGGATTTCATAACGAGTGGTACGACGTCCACCGTTCATCATAAGATACCTTTGCATCCAAGTTGAACAATATTTGCATTTTAAAGGAAGCTAACTCTTGGATCATGTCTATAATTTAAAATATGCACCACGTTCATGTTAGTTGAACCTGTCTCATCAAAGAAAAATTGTGAGTTTAAAAGAAAATTGGTTGACTTGTGCATGTTGGGGAACTTGGCCCTTGACTTGATTTTTGTCTCGGTCGCGTCCACGTTCTTCGATGTCTCACCACATATCTTGCTTTGCCGGGGAGTTTCAGTTATAAAACATATTTTGCAAAACATGAGTAACGAGATTTGTATGACTCTGAGGGGCAATATCTAATAGATAGATAAAAATGATTGTGAAGACTTGATTTTTTGAATTTATTAGAAATATAGATGGACTTTTATTAAAAAACGGTTAAATATTTAAGACAACTTTTATGCTATTTCTAAAATTTTGTCCCAGTTTAAGTCCTGGAGACGCTTGATTCTGGACAATTGAAAAGTAAGAACTTATAATGAAAGCTTTTGAAAGTGATTTGACCGACTTCAAGATTTTGTCCCAGTTTCCAGTCCTGGAGGCACTTGATTCTAAACAAATCGAAAAGTGAGAAAGTTGTAATGAAAATTTTTGAAAGTGATTTGGCCGATTTCAAAAATTTGTCCCAGTTTCAAGATACTAAGACACATGAATTTAAACGGTGGGAAGACCAAAATCTTATATAAAAAATCCTTATGTATGTTATAGGAATTAAAATGTTTGGACAAACTGAAAAACTTTAAAATAGAAGGGCCGAACCCGCCTCGGGTTGCCTACGTATCCCAAAGGAATCAGGCCAGACGTAGTTCGTGATAAAAATAAAGACTTTTGAATTTTTTTTTAATAAAGGGGGGGCCGAACCCGATATGGGTTGCCTACGTATCCAAAGGAAATCAGGCCACACGTAGTTCCACCCATACAACAAAACACTGAAATATTTTGAAAAAGTGGCCGAACCCGATGTGGGCTGCCTACGTATCCAACAGGAAGTCAGGCCAAACGTAGTTCCAACCACAAAACAAAGACGTTGAAATAATTTGAAAAGAGTGGCCGAACCCGATATGGGCTGCCTACGTATCCAACAGGAAGTCAGGCCAAACGTAGTTCCAACCACAAACAAAGATACTGAAATGATTTGAAAAGAGTGGCCGAACCCGATGTGGGCTGCCTACGTATCCAACAGGAAGTCAGGCCAAACGTAGTTCGTTACAAAACAAAAATGACAAACTCTGAATTCAAAAAGGCCGTAACAAAACATAGAGGCAGGATGACAAAAGGAACTAAACGTTCTAGTTGATGCCTCCGGCCTATTACAAAGGAAATTTAAACTTAAATTACTGAAACTCCCGGCGGGCTGGGGCTAAGATAGAAGTTCAATTCTGCAACTCAAGTCCTGGCTCAACAGCCTATAAAGTCAATATTTCAGCAAAGTCTTTGATTATCACAGCATGATCATCTTCATCTTCCACGAACAGGTTCTTGATTCCCTCCACGATATCATCATAGGCAACCTCAATAATTAGATCTGAAGGTTTTGAGAAAGTTTGATCAATGGTAGGAATAGGTTTTGGCAATGGAACCTCTTTCTTTTTATTCTTTCGTGCTTTCTTCACTTCTTCCTCAGTTGGCTCATATCCCAAACCGAATGTAAACTGTTGCGTAGGGAGAACGACTGGCTCAACCCGCCCATTTAATGTCTTCCCTAGCCCAAATCCAGGTTGGTACCCATTTCTCAGCATTTCTTTTGCAACCATAATCGCGGCGCATGACCTTTTAAACTCTTGAGTTTGACAGACTTCACCCACTTTAGTGACATTCACAACCTCCCAAGCGTGGTAAGCTGCTCCGTCGAACCCTCCTTCTGCCTCAATGAATGGGATGGATTGCTCTCGATAGAAAGACGTATCCCCTTCTCCATGTATACATATTTGTTGCTGATCCCACTCGAATTTGACAGTTTGGTGCAAAGTAGATGGTACAGCCCCAGCCAGATGTATCCACGGTCTTCCTAACAGCATGTTGTATGTCGTGGAAATATCCAGTACTTGAAAATCCATAATGAATTCAACAGGACCAATCAACACTTTCAACTCTATTTCTCCAATAGGGCGCCTTTGAGCCCCATCAAATGCTCGAATATTCACATCACTTGTCTTGAGCTCACTAACATTATATCCGATCTTCTTCAGACTTGTTAATGGACAGATGTTAAGTCCAGAACCCCCATCAATCAACACTTTAGCCACAAACATGTTACGACACTTGACAGTTATATAGAGCGCTTTGTTATGCATGCATCCTTCTGGCGGCAGTTCTTCATTATCGAAACTGATTCGATGACTGTCAAGCACGCGCTCGATCATCCCAGCTAACGCCTCACTAGTTGTTTCACTTGGAACATATGCTTCATTCAAAATCTTCAAGAGTGCATTTCTGTGCACATCCGAACTCAAAAGCAAAGAGAGAATAGGAATTTGGGCATTGGTCTTTTTCAACTGATCCACAACTGAGTACTCACTAGCTTTAATTTTCCTCAGAAATTCTTCTGCTTCGAATTCAGTCACGACCCTTTTGGGAGGTACGTTGGTTTCCTTAAGTTGCCCCAATCTAACTAGTTCTTCTGGAGAATAGCACCTCCCAGACCTTGTCATTCCTGACGTCTTAACCTTGTCAGTGATCGTGTCCTTTCCTCGACACTCCATCACAGTTTGTTGATAATTCCATGGTACGGCTTTTGTATCGAGCACTGGCAACTGATTTGGTGCTCGAGCTACTTCCACAGGTATTGATGAAGCTCCTAATATCTCGACAGGCACACAACCCCTTATCACTACAGCCGGAGAAGCAACGGCTACAAAATCATGATCCTCCACACGATCCACAGGCACTATAAATTCGGCTGGGTCGTCAACATTTTCATCTATTCCAATCATATTTATCGTGGCCCCATCATGGGTCGGGAGTGGATTGTTAACCACATTTGGTGTTAGTGGTTTGACCGTGATCTGTTTTGCTTCAATAAGATCCTCAACCTTATGCTTCAATGCGTAACAACGATCAGTGGAATGGCCTTTTACCCCCGAATGATATGCACATGTTTTAGTGGGATCAAAGCTTCTGGGTAATGGATCTGGAATTCTACCTTCCACAGGATATACTAATCCTGAAGCTTGCAGTCTTTCAAAAACAACGCTCAGTGGCTCTCCTAATGGTGTGAAATGGCGAAACGGTTTATTTGGGCGAGGTGCGGATGCATTGTTTGGATGATGAGTTTGTGATGGTGGAGTTGGATATGTTGGTGGTCGTGGAGCTCGATATGCTGGTTGTGTGTTGTAAACAGGGTAGGATATTTGTGGTGATTGAGGTTGGTAAGATGACAAAGCTTGGTCGTAGGGATGTGGAGAATATTGGAAATATTGTGAGTGGTGAGCGTTAGGCTGGTATCGCGGGGGTTGTTGATGGTGGTATGATGTGTTTCCCAAAGCCATTACCGATGCTGCTTCTTTCTCTTTTTTCTTTCCGTTCCCGAGAGTACCTGTTTGTATGGCCCTACTAGTAGACTGTAAAGCCGCAAGACTTGTTATTCTCCCTGTCTTAATGCCATCTTCAATCATGTCCCCGGCTTTGATCACCTCTGCAAAAGTTTTTCCACCCATTGTCACCAAACGTTCATAGTATTCCGGCTCTAGCGCTTGAATGAAGAAAGTAACCATTTCTGTCTCCTCCATGGGTGGGTGTACTCTAGATGCTTCTTCCCTCCACCGTATAGCATATTCTCGAAATGATTCGGTGAACTTCTTCTTCAACTTTGTAATTGAGATTCTGTCAGGAGCGATCTCAACATGAAACTTGTAGTGATCCACAAAAGCATTTGCCAAATCATCCCAAGTACGCCATTTGGTTGTATCTTGCTTAGAATACCACTCCAAGGCTTTTCCACTCAAACTCTGATTGAATAGTTTGACTCTTATCCCTTCATTCTTCCCCACACCAATCAACTTTTCACAATAGACTTTCAAATGGAAGAAAGGGTTCCCCGACCCATCAAACTTCTCAAATTTTGGAATCTTGTAACCTGGTGGCAATTCTACCTCAGGAAATGCACATAATTCTTCATATCTCACGCTTTGGTTACTACCAAGTCCACGCAAACTTCTCATGGCATCCTCCAAACTTTTGAGCTTTCTATTTATCATTTCATCATTAATTGACCGTGCCTCATTTTCAACTTCGACATAATGATCAACATCTGTGCGACATTGTCCCTGGATTTGTGTCATGGGTGGAGCTGTGGTGTAAGTATATATGGGTGGAACTTGATGCGTATTGGTAACATCATGTGTCGGCGGTATGAACTGAGCTTTTGAAGAGGTGGCTGTAAATAAAAGGGGAGCATTTTGAGTGAGGGGTTCGGAACGAACCGGCTGGGAGGTGGTAAAATAATTTGCTTGGTTAAATTCGTCCAAATTTGGGAATGGAGGTGGCATAGGCAAAGTCTGACGAACCCCATGAGATGGAGTCATATGTGGTGGCATTTGAGAAAATGACCGGTTGTGAAGTACAATGTGACTTAATTCAGCAACTCGTCGCTCCAAACGAGCAATGATCTCCAAATGTGTTTCTGGTTGATTAGAAGATGTGGGATCACTCGTGATCGGTAAACTAAGAGATGGCTCAGATGAAGTGGTTGCATTGATCAAACTTTGATCCATTTTAGAACGAGTCTTTTTAGTTAACCAGATGATTAGTGATGAGTCAGAGTCTGATTTCTTGGCTCTAGACCGTGTGAAATATGGATGCTCCGCCAGTTCCCCTTTAGCACAAGTCAACCTTTTTATTTTGAAAAATAAATTTTAAAAAGAAAAAAAAGATAAAACAAGAAAAAAAGAAAAAAAAAAAAAAATGAGTCAGTATACGGTAAGAACATATTATTGCATATAAACACATTATTGCACATAATACATCACGTTCTATAATGCAAGGGACCTCTTTATGCCAGAGGTAGGCCTAACGAACATTTGAAGGACAAACATGTTTTTTGATGTGTCATTCCATAACTCTTTCTAAAACTAGTTTACAAGAGTAATAAAAATTTATTACATGCCAGTCAATAATACAATTCAAAGTTAATCTAAGATATCTAATACTTCAACTCCACTAATTTCCTTTGGCTGTCTTCAAACCTCCGGCATTAATTTTGGATGCTCCACAACAACCTGCAACAAAAGGTTAGTTTCCTTGAAATATTTATCTATAGAGTATTAGGTCCACATAATCCACATATTTGTCCTCCAAATAATGCGCATAGATAGTGAGTAGTGTCACTTAGAGTCATAGACTCATTTGGACATTTGGTAAGGTTGACTAATGGACTTAATACACCAAGGGTATTAAGCCTCCTAGGTTTAAAATGATGCATGTCCTTACAAGGTTTTGGTTTTCGCTCTACCTAGGTAGACTAAGAATGGTTTTCCTATGACACAAGGCTCCCCCAAGCGGACAACTTGGAAGTGGAAAGTCCGTGGCCGTCGACTGCACCGCCGATCGACTAAATCCACAAGACCAATCCAACTAAAAGGGGTAATTTAGTAGTGCACGGGCGCAAACTGCGAAGCCGCTTTAAGTGTGTGAATATGTGTGAGTTTTCCAGGAGTGGAAGAAATATGAGCGGAATGCCAATTTAAGGAAAGCAATAACATACATATTACATAGAAATGCATATAAAGGATAAAACAATAATAAACATTTAAAAGCATATAAAGCAAAAATACAACAAAAAAAAAATAAAGCAAAACAAACAAAACATCCAACAAATTATTTATTAACCTAAGTTGTTATGGTTAAGAACCTAAAGTCCCCAGCGGAGTCGCCAAGCTGTCACACCCCATTTTAACCCGGAGTCAAAATTAGGGAGTATGACGTATTGGTGATTCCTGTTTATTTTTTTTTATTTAAGGAGTCGCCACCTAATTAATTTAACGGTGAATTAGGACACCTAAATATTAACTAAGGTAAAGTTAAAAACTAAACCTCCGTTAATAGTCTGCTTAACCAGTGTGATTCTATGTAAGGGCTCTATATTATCCTAAAGGGAAGGGGTTAGGCATCCTTTAGAATCCGTTAAATTACGGTTATCCGCCAACTTAGGTTAATTAATTGAGAGTAAAATATAATGTTTAAATTTAAAAATGGAAAATAGTATTAGTGGAAATAAGATTTACAGAAAATATAATATAAAAGAAAACTTAAAATGCCATTTTTTAAAAATAGGACTGATAAATATTGCTAAGACTTTAAATGAAATGCTATTTAGAAATAAAACTTATAAAAGATAGTTTGCATAAAAGAGGATTTTGGATGCAATTTAAATAAAGCTTAAAATGTTGCTAAGGCTTTATATGAAAGTAATAATGATGTCGTTTGAAATAATACTTGTAGAAAATATGATGTATTGCATAAAAGAAGATTTTAAAGGCTATTTAAAATAAAGACTTGGACATGCTAAACCCTTGAATGAAAATGTAATAATATTCTTGAAAATAAGACTTGCAGAAATATAACAATTTGCATATAAGTGACGTTTTAGTAACTTTGAAACAAGATTATGTTATGTGAATATGGCGGTGTAGAAAATCTAGACTTAAATAGAATGCAAAGAAAGTAAGTTTTCTTCCTCTTTATTACTGATTTATTTAATTATGCTCAGCTAAAAACAGACGCGATTGATTCAAACTTGAAGAGTTATTTATAAAATATACTTGAGTTTATACTTGCGCATTAGTGACGTTTTAAAAATGTATATGATAATAAGAATAAAATATGATTCCCTTTACTTAGAATATATAATCATGCTATTTTGCAAATCAATTACTCCAAATAAAATAAAACATGAAAAAGCAAGAGAATAACTTATGAAATTAATTGTTAGCCTTCCTTAAACTAAACTACCCATTACTAAAACTAAATCTACTAATTTGTTAGGATTCATCTGAGTTAATAAAATAGGATAAGGTTAGCCATTCAAGCAAATAAAAATACATAACAATAAAATAAGGAAGAGAGAAAGAAAAAGATGAAATGGATCCGGCCATTTTAAAGCCCAGCTGCTGGAACTGTTCACGTGATTGGGCTTAGGCCCAGTGAGTTTTTCTTTATATTGCTGCTGCGGACAGGGCTGGACACGAGAAGGAAATTTCGTTGGGCTTTTAGCCCAACACCGGATGTGGAAGAAGAACGAGTCCCTCGGACTCGTATGCGATGGTCATGCATAAAAGCGAAAGAAAAAGGATTAGTATGCAATCAATAGATAAGGCTAAATAGATATAATGTAAATTCAAATGGGCATATCAATAGCAGACAGAAGATTGCAACGGAAAAGAAAAATCAATCTGAAATCTAACCACTGTGTTACAAAGATTTATGCTTTTATTGGGACAGAATTACCATAACATAGAACCAAAATATATTGAAATCTACACTAGCTGATAATTTGATATCCCATGCAGTGAAGAGCACATGCATGAACCAACAAAAAAAAAAAAAAACCGTAACATTTAGACACCACAGAACTGGTGCAGCAAACAAGCTGTCAGGTATCGGTGAGAGACATACCAACTAGCCTGAGAGACATGTAACAGAAATGGTGCAAGAACCAACCTGAGCTAAAACATGCTATGCCAATCAAACAATAAAAAAAGCAGAAATGATATATGATAAAACACATAAACAAACTTAAGAAAGCAAACAAACTATAAGCTGCTACTGGTCACTTATTGAACACTACAACTTGTGGCAAAAGTCAAATCCAACACTTAGGAACATGGGGGAAAGATGCAGGGCAGCAATTACTATCTATCAATCATGCTGAATCCTTCAACTAGATGGAATTTTACAACATATCGTCTTCAAATCTCCCATGAACTTATTTGAAATTCAGCACACGAATACCAAATAAGACATTGCGGTTTAGGCTTGGGATATGACATACAAGAAGTAAATTTCTAAAAAAAAAACACTCTACGACAAAAATGCATATTATTCTTTCCCCATACGTAGAGCAGGAACCTGATGACAGATTCCTAATACTCAAATATACTTCAACAACTCTTTAAATTAAGCAGTCCACTTAAGCTAATTTAAATGGCACTTTAATTTGGAGAGAATGACAAATCACTTTAAAAAAAATTCATTACCCTTCGTAAACTGATGCACAAGTTGGAATTCCTAATTTTGGAGAAGAAGTATGAATTAGTTTTAGCCAAACAGACCATAATTTGTCTTTTAACATCAAACTCCAACTTTCAAAAAGAAAGATACTGCAGCTTACTCTAATCAGGGCACAAAAGAAATATTAGCACCTTAGATTTGGCACCCATAACACTCAAAGGAAAGCAAACAGTTTTCAAATTATTCTTGGACTTATCATGCAAAATGAAGAAACCAGGGTCCTTAAGCATACACAGAGGACCAAATTTGACTAAACTCCTGTTTTAAGAGGAATTAATACCCTTAAAGATTTTGAAATCAACAAATGTCAAATGAATTTTACAACTGCAGGGAAAGGAGAATTGGCAGCATTTGATGTTTTCAGCAAATTTTCAGAGGGGAAAAGGAGAGGGAAACATCAAGGATATTGTCAATCAACAGAGGAATCTGAACTAAAAATGAGTTTGAGACACCATCATAAAGGATCTGCTGAGCCAACACAGCAATAGAATCCCATACTGTCTAAATAAAGCTAAACACAGCAGTAGCTAAAATGGCTAAACCCCAGCAGTTCAGGCAAACTAAAAATGAGCAGGTGCTAGTAGAGGAAGGTGGACTGAACAGGGAGAACATCCTTAAAGGAAATCTCATTCTACAAAACTCATGCTCAATGCATACATTGTCCAGAACTAATAGAGATTTAACTTACATACGAGGTGTGTGAAGGTTGTTACCACTTCCTAGTTCATTTTATTCGACTGATCATTAAAGAAAACTGCACAAATCTTCATTTGTGGACTCTTATTTCAATATCAGGATTTCATGTTTTTTAACTGATAAGCTAATGCATCTCTTAAGATGAGATATAGATAAACAGCAATAGCAGCTATAAGCGAGGTAAAAGAAAGGAATATGCAGTTGCTAAGGACAAGCAAAGGGAAATCAGGTTGGCAACCAACTCAAAACATTAATGTAGAGTCAAGTGGAATATTTCCATACAATAAGGGCATAGAGGAAACATTTCAAAATGGAAGATACAACAACAGACTGGTCAAGGAGTTGGCACCATTATGGGTATTGCAGCCATGGCTGTAAGTTCTAGAGGAGCATGGAAGGTAATGAAAGAGTCGACTCCAAATATAAGACGGCATGGTCAAAAACAGGTAGCAGGATCTTCAAAGGATCAAATCCCATTATCCAACTAAGGCATACAAGTCGCAAGGTGAGTTGATTTAAGCATCACTAATGTGTGCCTATGATCACTGGACATTTTAGCATAAACAGGAAGAGCTGAACTATCACACATTTTAAAATGGAACTCAGAACCACCATGTACTGCACCTAGTCATTTCTACTATTTGAATTCATGTGAAACTAATCCAAATCATAAACAGAGCATGCTTTGAACAAATCAACCCAGTTTAATCCATGCAATCGTCAACAAACAACAACTTAACAACAATAACTAAAGCTAAAACAGACCTATTAATACTAATCGTAGACTAATCTAACGACTACCACCAGATATCAAACATGTGAACGTGAAACACCAAATTAAAGGCAATATACTAAAATGCTACTAATTGATAATGAAGATATATGGCCTGCTTACACAAGAAAATTGATTAAACCAAACCCAAGTTGATCTAAAAAAAAAACTAACACTGGATATATATGAACTACTAAATCAAGCATAGACGTGCTAATAAATAACTAACACATAGCAAGATTAAAACTCAAAAATAAACAAAACCAATATGAACTCATAACACATAAGCAAAAACTAAACTAAATACACAGAAGATACTAAGAACGCTAAAAAAAATGAAAATAAATACAAGGAAAAAGCTTTACCTTTTGTGTGTGCAGTGAACTGAGGCGAGGGTTTCGATATCTACCTCGAATACTTTGAAATTCGAACTTGCGTATGCTCGGATTCGCAACAACACAAAGCGAATAAAAGCAGAAAAAACAAAACAAATGTTCTAGAATTTTGACTAGATAGTTCGAGACTATGATTTACTAAAGCAACTGTTTTTTTTTACGGAGATTTTGAGGCGGCTAATGAGCTAGTATTACTGGTGATTTTACCACTGAAAAATAAACTTGTTTCTTGCTTTAAGGGGTTTTTCTGTGATTAAAAAAAGCTACAAAATAGGGGGGTTTTTTTTTTTCCCGGTCCGAGAACCGTGATTCTTCCTCCTATTTATGGGGATTTGGGGGGGTTCTTTTGTGTTGAAGAAAAAAACAGGGGGAGAGGAGCGGGGGAAAAAGGAAGAGGAGCGTGGTGGGGTAGCGGTGTGGGGGTCGTCGGCGAGGTGGGGACGAGGAGCGTGGGAGTGGGGTAGCGGTGTGGGGGTCGTCGGCGAGGTGGGGACGAGGAGCGTGGGAGTGGGGTAGCGGTGTGGGGAAGGGAGCGGGGTGCAGGCGGAGCGGCGGCTTTAGGGTTTAGGGGTAAAGGGAAAGGGAGAGAGAAGGGCGGGGATGGGGAGGAAAAAAAAAAATGAAACGTTGAAGGGGGTATTACCCCCCCTTAACTGAAAAAGAGAAAAAAAAACATTTGGGTCGGGTCATAGGGTATTGGGTTGGGTCGGGTAGTGTATTGGGTTGGGCTGGTCCATTTAAAATATTGGCTGGTATTTGAAATGTGGGCTAATCGATTTGGGCCAGTGAATTAAAAGAATGAGCTGATTAAAAATGTGGCCAAGTAAATTAAAACGTGGACTGGTTTTGTGAATTGGTCCGAAAATAGCATGAGTTGATTGGGCTACTATATTTAAATAAAAGACTTGTTTAAATAACTTGTGTTAAAATATTACTTAATATAAAATATGCAATCATTAGTGCTCAGATAAAAAATGGCGTTGTAATAGCCGTGTAATAATATTTCAAAAATCCACAGTAAATAAATAATATTATTTAATTATGCAAAGATAAATGCGATGCGTGTGCGTAAGCTGGTAAAATGTTAAAAGGATAAAAATTGTGAATTATAATAATAGTAATAAATAATAATAATAATAATAATAATAATAATGATAATGATGGCTGGTAACTGTAATAGAATAATGAAATGCCGGTATTGATAAGAGGCTAATAATTATAGTAAAAATATAAATATATATATTTTTTAATTTTCCAAAAATATTAGAAGCGTAAATAGGTATTTCGGAGGAGAGGCGGGACAAAATTGGGTGTCAACAAATAAGAGGAGAGAGAAGAGAGCTTTTTTAATTGTCAGTTGATAGCTTAGCGCACTAAAATTAATTCTTTAATGTATCTATTGTGCCTGATTTATCTATTATCCTAGTGGAATTCAAACTTTATTTTCTTTTTTAAATTTTATTCTCTTTTCTATTCTTTCTAGAAATGGGGCTCAAATGTAATTTTATTTGGACCGGACCCAATTTTGGGCCAGTCATTTACTTTTTATTTTCTCGTTGGATCTTTTTTGCTTTAAATAAATAAAAAGCCCATCCGGGCATAATTAATAAAAAAAATATACTATCTTTTATTCCTTTTAATTCCCAAGTTATGGCGGATATTGTATTTTCGTTACAATACTTCGTAAAATTCTATTAACTATTAGTGATGATAATTCTTGTGTATTTATTACTTCTAAAATTGCTTCCAAAGCTTTTCTATTTTCTTAAGCTCCCGTCTACTTTCTATATCTCTATTTAAATTGCAGTAGTTGATAGCTATTTGTTTAGTCAGTGGGTGTTGTTTCATATAGGAACTTTTAATATGGTTTAAAGCGTGTTGGTATTTGCTTTTTAGAAGATTTTATAGATTTTAT
Organism: Lycium barbarum; assembly: GCF_019175385.1. Lineage (NCBI taxonomy): Eukaryota > Viridiplantae > Streptophyta > Magnoliopsida > Solanales > Solanaceae > Lycium > Lycium barbarum. The sequence continues at coordinate 107,415,589 of NC_083339.1, read as the reverse complement.
ATACCCTAATAATCTATATTTTAATCCTGATATATCTATTAATTCTTGTAGCCTTAGTTGGTTAGTCTTAGAGTGACTTAATCTAATATATTCTGGGTATAGCCTATTTAATTCGTTTTTTACTTCTAGATAGGAATCAGACATATATTATCCTAACGGAATAAAGCTCACTTTCTCTTTTATAAATCTTATATATTCTTCGCCTCTATGTATCTCGTTTGTGGCACCGTATATTTCCCAAAGGTAATTTTTATAATTTAAAGCTTCTATATTATTTTCTAATTCTAACCGATGATTTGTCTCTAAATTGTTTACGTATTCTATTAGTGCCTTTCTAATTTTTCTAGTACTTTTGATTTTTTGATGGGTAAGTTGTGCAATAAGATAATGAAATCTTATATATTTGGTAAAACTATGTTGTCTCATGGAAAATATGGTCCACAAATCTTTTAGCTCTGATACCAATAAACCCTGAAGAATACGCAGGACTAGAATGGAATTTAGAAGATTTTGATAAGAAAAATATATTAAAACCAGAATCTCATTTATTGCACACTAATTATAAAGGAGAAACTTCAATAAGATTCACATATGATAACTACACTACTCAGCGAGGACTAGATGAAGAAAGTACATTAGAAGTTACTGACTCTGAATGTATGAAGATTGAAATCACACAAGAAGACTTTGAAGTAGACATAGTCTTAGAAAAAGTAAGAGAAATTAATAAAAAGGATAAAAGTAGAACTTTTAAATTTAAAAGATGTAAATTAGGAAGTTTAACATTGGAAGAAACAGTAGAACATTTCAAAAAATGTGAATTAAGAACAGATAATTGGGAATACAGAGTAGAAAGTATTTCACAAAAGAAATTAGAAATTCTTGATAAAATCTTAGCAGAAATACAAGATAGTGATGAAGAAACAGAACTAGACTCAATAATAAGACAAAAAGAATTAATGGAATCAACTTATACCTCATCTAGTTCTAGCCCATTTCAAAGAACAACCCAGCCAATTATAGTAGACACTAGTACAGGAAATATACCTAGAAGAAGAGTATATAGAATAGGTCAAGAAATAGCAACAGAAAATATAAAATCGGCAGGAAAAAAGAATGCCAATCGAAGAATCTATTAGGTTACAAGAAGGAGGTAATAAAGGAAAAATACTCAATATAGCAGCTCATGATCCACAAATATGGAACTCGGTAATAGATCTTTGGAAAGGAAGTGTAGTAGCATAAAAACGTATATAAAAAGAGACGCAGAAACACTGTATAAATACATGAAAACTTTTCTAGGAGAATCAACAAAAGGATTATGGGAAGCATATAAGTCATAATTCCCACAAGAATTTCAAGCTTTGGTAGCAATGGGACCAAACCCCTATAATGGGAAGCATATAAGTCAGAATTCCCACAAGAATGTCAAGCTTTGGTAGCAATGGGACCAAACCCCTATAATTTTACAAATAAAGTACATAGTTTAATTACAGGAGAAGACCCAAATATTGGATTAATAATATTATAAAGAAATGCATTAATAAAACTAGAACAATTAATCATAAGCAGTTGGTTTCATATCAAGAAATTCTTAAATGACTATTTTTATTATTGTACTATTAGCGGAAATGCCTTTGATCAAGAATTAGAAAAAAAGTTATTTAATAAATTACTAGGAGCTTTAGGTAGAGAAATAGAAGATAGATGGTATAAAAGAGAAGGAGTAATACAACATCCAAATACAAAATGGTGGAGTAATACAGCATCCAAATACAAAATGGTCGATAGGACAGAAAAACAACACATAATGAAAATACTACAAGAAAAGTGTACACATATAAAAATAAAGAAACAATTAAAACAAAATGAAATGAGTTTCTGTAAGAATATAGTGTATACAACCCAAAGCTATGATAAGGATAATTATAAAAAGAAAAAATATAGAAAATATAAACAGCAATACAATAGAGGTTATAGTAAAAAGAAATATTATCTTAGAAAATCATCAGCTAGAAAGCTTATTTAGATAGAAATATACATGTTAGAAAATATAGAACTGAGAGAAATTATAAAAATAGATTAGAATGTTTTACTTGTGGAAGTATAGAACATCTAGCAAACACTTGCCCAAAAAGAATAAATAATAAAACAAGAAATTCGCAGTTAATAGAAGATTTTCAAGAAACTATTCTTACTCTGTTCTTCTCTTTCTCTTAATCTTGTTCTTAATAACTCTCTTCTTTAACCATACTCCGGACATAGCCAACATTTCTTCCTTTAATTAATCTGGATTTTTTCAAGGCCTCTCAAAATCTAGGAATTTACAGGTTAGTCCATCGAGTTTATTAAGAAATTAAGAGAATAACCATATACTAAGAGTAATGAATCCATAACAACATAAACTTACTTAAACATGGATTTATATGACATAGATTTTTTCAAAAAGAAAACTAATAATATACATAAATGGAAGAGTAATACAGAAACATAGTTTGAAATATACAGACTTCCATGACTTAAAGATGGAGAGAGGTTTCCCTTTCGGGGAACCCCAAAAATGACTTCTTAAACTTGGAAACTTATTTTTAAGACTGCTACTATTTTACAAGAAAAGTTTATATTACAAGGTTAGAAATTGAGAAGATGATTTTGGGCATTGGTGAAAGGAAGGGGAATTTGATTTTTTTTGGATGTTGCTTGATTGCTAGATGTCTTCTTTATTCGCACGAGGTATCTATTTTTAGGTGCTGATGGACTTCAACTTCGGACTTTATTCTACTTGAAGAATCTTTTTGACTTCAGCCGGGTATACTTTGGGCCCCATCGTCACGTGAAATTTTCAGAAGATGCTTGCATTATTGTCCTTGCTGGTCCTGTAGTTGCTTTAATAAAGCTACTTTATTAAAGTTGCCTTATCATATTTGTTGCTTTCTTGGCTAGGTCTGCTTTTTTTTCTTCTTAGTTGTCATAGTTTCATGTCTGCTGGATTTTTCATGTATCGAGATTGTGCAGGGCTATTGAATAGATACTCATCCCTGAATTGTCGTATGGATCTTGTGAGTCTTGGAGATTAGCATTTTGGAAATCTTCATTAAAATCTTCAGGGTCTGAACTGTGTATTGGGGATATTTCTGGACTAGGATTTTTTACTATATGCTTGGCTTGATTTTCTTTTTCTTGAAAAATATTCTCTAATGTCTGTTTTACTATGTCTTCAATTTAGTCATTTTTTTTCTTTTTTGAAATTATGCTTTTTTTTTTTAAAGCTTCTCCCTGTGCAAATGTTCTGGGTAGTCTTCGTCTTGTCTAACTTGATGAACCTTCATCTTCACTTTTTGGCAAAGTGACAGCTATTAACGGATTTGATAAGTCTTTACCGGCTACCATTTGATCCGAACTAATTGTATCTCTATCCGATACAGTGGATTTTATTGCATTCATTAGGGAATGCACACCCTTCTCATCCATTTTGTATTGAGATTGAAAACTCTGTGATTGGGCTAGTTCGAATTTTACTGCCTGGAGTCTATGTTATAAAATTCTCACTTGCTCCATGAGTTTTGTCTTTTCTTGTATCAATGTCTCATTCTTCTGGTTTAACCTCTTGAATGCTTCAGTCACAGATGAGCAAGGGTCACAGAAGATTACTTTGTCTCTGTCTTTCTAAATATTGTATTGAGGGGTCTTTTTTGGGTTTTGTCTGAGTGCTTCTGTGAAATCATTAAAACCTTTAAAAAGAGGCATTTCTATATCTTTTTTTATCGAATCTATAACTTGTATCCAAGTTTGAAAAATACCGTTTGTCTTGCCATGTATTACCACATAATATTTAAATATTTTTTCTTGGCTTCTGTCTGTAAAATATTGGCACAAAGCATTTAAGGCTGTTATAAAATATTTTGTGTCTCTTTTGTTGTATGCTATCTATAAATTGTCTACCAAACATCTTTGTTGTCTGTCTATTACACACTCTGCTAATACTCTAAATGACAAATTCGAAAGTGGAAAAGATATCAAGTTATGTCTTCCAAACCCTATTCTGTCTATAGTAGTATCATCTACCGAAACTTGTGGTTTAAAATGAAGATTACGTAATACTGTGTAACGACCCGCTAGGTCGTTACCGGAGGGGGGTTGACTTAGGAAACTAGACCTCCATTACGAATTCTGAGGGAGTGGGTGAGTCCGTAGCATGTTTTTATGTATCTGAGCATGTTTAGTTTACGACTGTAGGGCCTCAGATTGATGTTGGGATTTTTGGGTGAAAACTGGTGCAAAAACCCGAGCTACTGGTCAAAATAGTCTGCTGCAGCGGGTGTGGGACTGCGGCAGTAGATCTGTCATAGCGGGTATGGGGTCGCTGTCGCGGGGAGGCTTTGACCACTGTAGCGGTCGATGGGAGGCAGAATTCGTGTTTTATATTCTTTTTTCCGAACCCATTCCCCACATAACATGAAAACAGTTTCCAAGAACTACTGTGGCGAAATTCTAAGGCTAGGGCTAAAAGTACTCTTGAAAGATAAGTCTCAACCCTTGACTTTGTTCATTCCATCATATGATTAGGTTCCATGATTAGTTAAAGGTCCGTTAATGGTGAATGAAAGGGCTAAAACCCTAGAACTTAAGAAACCCTTGATTAATGAATGGGTTGTTGATTTTATTGTTATTTAATCATCTAGAGGTATAGATTATCACTTCCTAAGATGAGAACTTGTCTACTAATGGTGGAACTTGTTGAATGAGACATAGGGTTTCATAAAAATGATAACTTTGGTATAAAAACTGCTTGTAAGAGGGTTAGAATGATTAGAAAACCCATGAACGGATAAAATATGATTATTGGGGTTGATATTATGATGAATTCACGCTTAGTGATAGTCCACCCATTTGAAAAGGGTAGAAGTAGTTGGGTTCTTTTCCCCAAATTGTTGTATTGTTGGAGTAGATGATTGAATACTCATGTAGTGTTATATTTCTAGACTTTGAACGTTCGGAAGCTTTGCGAAAGAGGAAAGCTATCGCGAAGTGATTACATTGTTCCAGTTCTGCTTTGAGGTAGGTTACGGTCTACTTGAGTTGGACTTTGATTACTTGATTGTATGTGTTACGAAATTGATGGGAGAAGCATGATTAGGGCTTCAGACATAAAGTGCAGTTGATTATTCCTACAACTTGATATTGATTGATTAATTATGTGATGAACTGATATGAAATGATAAAGAAGGAGTTCACAAATACTCTTCTTGTTGACTTGGAGAATTCGCTTATTCATGTTATTGATTTTGAGTCTGCTATGACTTGTGACGTGGTGACTTGTGTTCCCTGATATTGATTTATTGATTGTTCACATTCCTTACTGATTATAGAATGGAAATACATTGTGGTGAGAAAGATATTATAAATATGAAAAGGCATATTTGACAGGCGGTGAGGATGTGGCCTAATTATGAGCTCGTGATCCTAGGTCAGTTTCGGAGCGAGTGGTACATAGACACCATGGGTCCCCTGCAGGTCATGGCTAATGGGTCAAACACTACCATTTAGCATGTGTGTACGGATATGTGACAGATTTGAGATAATATGTGATTTACGACTGTGTTTGGAGGTTACATGGGTTGAGTTACTCTTATTGATTTCTACTTGTGTGGATTTACCTTATTCCTGTGTTGGCTGATATTTCGGTGTTTGATGATTTCTGTTGATAGTTTCCTGAGGTTATGTGTTGTTGTGCCTATCTGTCTATTTTATTGACTTTGTGATTATATGCATGATACTAATCTTAGTCGGCCTATTATATCTATCAGTACATAGTGTTTGTACTGATACTACCTTGCTACATTCTTTTGAGTGCAGATTGTGATCCAGAGGCATCTACGAGACCTCATATTTAGCGTAAGGCCAGTTTCCGCCAGATTTGAGAGTGTGCTCTTATCCATGCCAGACCGCTTGAAGATCTTTCTTATTTTAGATGTCTATTTCATTTCAAACATTTATGTTTATTTTAGACAGTCGGTCATTCTTTAGACAGTTATGTTTTAGAGTCCTTGTATAATGAATTTCGGATTTTGAGGTTGTAATAATTAGACTTCCGCAGATTTTATTTATTTATGGCATGACTAGACATTTGGAGATTTTTATATCTGTTATATTCTTGAATGTTTTAAAATTAGTTAAGTAATGTGGTAATCGTTTGGATGGTTGGTTAAGTAGATGGTTCGCCCACTAGCGGATTTGTGTGGGTGCCACTCATGGTTGTTTGGGTCGTGACATACTGTCTGAGTATATATGTCTGAGGGTGAGGCTTGGATGCCTTTTCCCTTGTCTGCAGGCCGCTTGAGGGTCTTTCTTATTTTAGATGTCTATTTCATTTCAGACATTTATGTTTATTTTAGACAGTCTGTCATTCTTTAGACATATATGTTTTAGAGTCTTTGTACAATGAATTTCGAATTTTGGGGTTGTAATAGTTAGACTTCCAAGTCTTGGAAACTGTTGGTCTCTTGCTGTAAATATAAAATATTTTTATTAGTTGACAGTAATTTTTAACCTACTTAACTGTTCTGCTAAGCTATTATCCTTTCCTTTAATATGTTCAAATATTAAATTATAGATTGATATAGTATCGATAAAATTTAACCATCTTCTTCTACTACTATTTTTATCATTTATTTTCTGATGGAATTTGACTATAGCTTCGCAATCAGTTCTAATTAATATTTCGGGTTTGTTTAAAATATATAATCTAAAACTATTTAATCCGTAAATTACAGCTAATATTTCTGCATCTATACTACACACACAGAGTATATATATATATAGAAAATTGAAAGTTTAAAGTTATATTATTTTTAGATAATGATGCATGACATTCTTTTTGGAAAAATTAGAAAGGAAGTATAATAGATAAATTGAAACGAGTAATACGTAATCCAAAACGGTGTTTACTTTAAAAGAAGAAGAAAAAAAAAAGGTCTAGTAAAACAAGGTCATTGTCATTTTAGTTGTGGTAATCCATGTCTGTTCATATTCTATCATGTACAAATAATCTATAAATTTTTATATAACTTACCCGAGTATTAATTAGGTGGAAAAGAATAATTGAATATGAACCAAACAATAATTATTAACTATATAAATTTTTTGTGGAATAATATTTCTTTCAATGCTGCAAATCAAGCGTCACCTCACTGTATCCCTCCGTCCCATATTACTTGATCATTTTTCCTTTTGCACGTCTATTAAGAAATTATAAATAAAAGATGTATTTACTATCTTACCCCTATCTTTCTCCAATAAATACATTCTGATCAATATTGACTATTTTTTAAGAACATTTAATACTAAGGGTAAGATGGGAAAGATTTAATAAATTTTATCTTAATTTTGTAAATGAATAAGTAATTTGGGACATATATTTTTAGCAATGTGACTAAATAATATGAGACGGAGGGAGTATTATTTCCTTCAAGACTTATTTTGAACCACAAATTTTAAGAGTCTTCACTCTTTCTTAAATGTCGTGCCCAGTCAAATGAGTTCACATAAATTGAAACGGATGGAGTAGTACTTATATTAAAAAACGAAGCCCAAAATTAAAATCATAATGTAATCTTATGAAATGTAAAGTACCATAGCAGCATCACATTAATTTTTTGTTACTCACATCAGAAATATTTTCCTAAAACAAAACTCAAAAATATTTTTCTCTAGTTTTCATCATTAAAATTAAACTTCATAAAATAATTTTTTTTTAGGTAAAATTACTTCTTTTTTTCATAAATCAATATATGTAGGTAAATATATTTTTACATGATTGTATTGTTTAATATATTTTTTCTTACAATATATACTTCGTAAGTTAGAATATAATTGTCTTCAAAAGATTTCCTTCATCTAAGAATAAAAGAATAAAAAGGGAAAAGCAACAAAGTAAGGAAAGTAATATTGAGTACATAAATTTCCAAATTAAAGGAATGCATAAGAACACAAATCTTTGCCACAAAAGGACCTGGATAATGGAATCAAGATGGGGAGATTATGAAAAATTTATTTTCTCTCCTTTATTGTTTTTACTACATCTTTGTTAATATTGTCCTGATTTTCGCCTAAAATCAGTATAATCCCCATTTTACTCCAAATTTTATGCAAAATCTTCTTCCTCTTTTTATTGTTTTACCATCCCAATCCTTCCATATGTATCCTACAGTATAAATTTATCACAGGCAATATTATATAAAGGAGTCCAAAAAACAAAAATGAAGAAGAAGAAGGGAGGAGAATAGAACTCCCATTAACTCTTTTGTTAACTTTATTGCATATTCAATACAAGAATAGAAAAAAAAAAGTCCATGGAATCTTAAATACACTCTCCTCCGTTACCCTATCAAACTTATCTTTAACTTCCCAAATCTTTTAACAATATCTCAATTTCATCCTCATATTCATCTATTAACATTGACGCAATTGCTTATAAGGCAAGCTTCCGGAAAATAATGGCACATCTTTTTCACGGGATTCTTTTCCAATCTTTTTGCTAATCCTTTTGAAGCGCAGTGCCAAAATTAAAATAAAAAAGGCCACAAACGAAGCTAGTTTGAAGTGGAAGAGGGTGTGCGCTTGAAATCAAATGCTATTGGCTTTGTATATATAGCTTTGACGTTAGCTGCTGTTATATTTACGTTAGCAATGACCATATTAATGAAATTTATGGGAAATGAAACGTGTGTTTTTAAAAAAAAAAAAAAAAAAAAAGAAAAAGAAAAATAAGTTAGTGATACGAGTAGGATTTGATTGAGGAACGTGGGTGTAAAAGAATACTGATACTCCTAACAATAAGGAATGACATAAATAAGGTGTAATTAATTTTTTAACAGATTTTCTAGGCCTCAATTTTTTTTTCAAGTTTTACAGAGTTAATAGAGTTAATCAAGAAATATTATTTAGTGTTGAATCAAACGAAGCAGGACCAAGAAAAATGCTACCCGTGTTGTTAGAAGATGGCTTATATCGTGGCGATAGTCTAGGTGTAACGACCTGTTCGGTCGTTTTGAATACTTAGATTTTTTTATTTTTTATAAATGATACTTTCCGTAAGTTTAGTATGTGTTTTATGTGACTTAACATGGGTCCTGATGGACTCAGATGCATTTCAAAAGAGAAAAAAACATCAAAACTAGAAGTTGGAAAACTTAAGAGTTGACCAAAATCAACATTTCGAGTTATAGAGTTTAGAATCGCATTTTGAAAGTCTCTACAAGTCCGTATGATAATTTATGACTTGTTTGGACAGTTAGGTTGGTACTCCGTAAATTGTGAAAGAAATTTCACGCTCAAGTATAAAATGGAGAATTGAGGATGGCTGATTTGTCCTCTACGGGATGTTTGTCGTACAAAAGTTATGCAAATTAGTAATGCATTTTATATAATGCGCTATTTATTTTTTGTCGGATATATTTTGTTCTATTTTTTACACTATACCAATTAGGGTAAAATAATTATCTGTTTTAGCCCATGTTTATTTTTTTACCTGAGCTAGTCCCTATCAAACTGCCAGATGCGCCCATCTAATTACTGAAATGGTCACATGTAATACTTTCTCTTGTTGTGATGTTTTTCTAGTCCACTTTACTCTATAGCTATGTGGAATGATGAAAGCCTCTCGATTTCTGTCATAAACCACTATGTGGTTTCTGTGTCCAATTTTCATTACGACCAACAAGCTTTAAGATGCTAATTTAACTGTCAGTCTGGAAGTTCTCCTTCCAACTTTGCATCTTTATACGATATGAATTTTCTAACCTATTCGTTGCTTGTATGTGGCTGCACAGTAATTAATACAGGTAATGTATTGTTTTTTCATTGCTTCTTTATTTTTTCAGTTTTCTCTTCTTCTTTTTTTACACTTTTATACGGTATAGAAGTGTGTATATACACCTCTTATACATTATGTATAAACCCCTGTATAAACGCCTCTTATATAGATTTGTATAATATTGTGTACTAGTGTAAAAGTGTGTATAAACACTTCTTATACATTATTATTATACACTTTTATACAAAGTTGATACATTGTCTACGGTAGGTGTATAAAGTTGTATATTATTGTATAATGTGGTATACCGTGAAAAAGTGGCTATGCAGATCTAAATTAAAAATATGGCTACTTGGATGTAATTTCTTATGCTGGATTGTACATTATTGAATCCATCTTAATTTATATATTTGTTATTTGATTAATTGACATGAAATTTAGAAATAAAGAAAGATCTTTGAGATTTGTGGTCTAAAATGAGTCATATATTTTTGTGTGACTATAAATTATTTCATTATGGGCAAAATAGAAAGTTTAAATTAAATTATTTTTAAATAATGAGATATTTTAGAAAAACTAAAAATGAAGACAAATACAATTGGGACGAAAAAAGTAATATATAATTCATATAGGTGTTCACTTAAAGAAAAAGAAAATAATGTTTACTATATGAGGTTATTTTTTTCATTTTAATTGTAGTAATCCACCGTATCATTAATGCTCACATTCTATGTCTTTTAACATAATAAACATATTTTTTACATTACTTATGCGAGTATTAATTACGATATAAAAAAAAAAGGGAATCCAGTAATGATTATAAACTATTTAAGTTTTATGTGGAGATAATTGCTTCCAATGCTACTAATCAAGTGTCACCTCGCTGTCTTACTCGATTGTTTTAAGCTTTAATTGATTAAATTAAAGGAGGGAAGATGGTTAAACAGGTGACAGGACGAAAGGACTGCTTTTAGGAATACCAAAAATCTTTAATATTTAATATAATGGGAGTGGTACTTTTCAAGTTTCAATCACCTTGCTGATATATAAAGAATGGGCCTATCAACATCCCTTGTTTTTATACATAAGCATTGAGTTAACATTAATAAAACGGAAAAAGACCAAAATTACCCCTGAACTTTGGGAAATAGTTTATTCATACCCTTTGTTATACTTTAGGATCAATTATACCCTTACCGTTATACTATGGGGTCAATTATACCCTTATGTCTAACAGCTGCCACGTGGCATCATCCTAGCCCTTCAAAATTATTTTCCCCTCAAATAATTTTTTACCCACTAAAATAACCCAACCCGACCCGATTTTTTTTTCCAGCCAAGGGGTAATGGGTTGGGTCCGTATCACTTTGGCTGGAAAAAAAAAATCGGGTCGGGTCAGGTTGGGTTATTTTAGTGGGTAAAAAATTATTTGAGGGGAAAATAATTTTGAAGGGTTGGGATGATGCCACGTGGCAGCTGTTAGACATAAGGGTATAATTGACCCCATAGTATGACGGTAAGGGTATAATTGACCCTAAAGTATAATGAAGGGTATGGATGAACTATTTTCCATAGTTCAGAGGTAATTTTGGCACTTTTCGGTTAATAAAATCATAAGTTATTAAATTTGCTGGTATGGATGTAAGAGTTTCATTTTTTTATTCATTAGTCAGAGGGTCATAAACACATAGGTGTATGGTTGCCTTAAAAGTTAACCTTCTTTTCTTAAAAAATAAAACAAAATTGAGAATAGGAAATCTGATCGATATCAATTTGCACCTTTAATTCTTATAATATCTACTTGTACCTTGATGACTTGTGGGTATTTGCGTGGTATTGTGAGGTGGTTGAAGATTGAAAAATTAAACTTTACGCCTTTCCATGTAGAAAATTAGAAACGAGAAATGTAATTTTTGAGGCAATTTTTTGCTTGATTTTTATTCACTGTACAAGCTGTGTACTTATACAAGTATAAAAAAAAATAACAGAAAAAGATAAAGTACCCTATACAAATGCTTTATTCTTATTGGCTAAAGGATAACTAACTAACCAGCTATGGCTATTCTTTATTTATGCCAATGTGCTATCACACTTTCAAAGCGTTGTCTTAGATCGAAAAGTCTCTTATTCCAAAAAACAATATGATCATATTTTCTAAACTGGAGTTGAGTTCTAACACCACCGTAAAAATGTTACCATAACATTTTAAGTTAATTGAAACTGAGAGATATATACATTTCAGTTAGCCACCAAATTGAATATTTAATCAACATAGAGTTATAACAAGTCACACATTTTCAACTTGTCCGAACTACTTCTCCTCTCTTTTAAATATCCACACAAACTTTCAAGCATAAGATTTAAGTATTATACATCTTTACAATTTTTCAAATAACCCTATGTCCAATATAGCGCCTGACCGAGAAGTAATACTTAGTGAAAAAATTTCAAGGCTTTACATCCAATATTTATTACTTTTTGGAGAAGGTAACAACCAATTTCTCATTAACAAAATGTGAAAGAAACGGAGGAGGAAGTTGGAGAAGAAAACAAAAACAACAAGTTAATCACAAACACATTTCTTTTCTCTAGTAACTTGTCACGTTTTTCACAGACCCCACTTGTGGGATTACACTGAGTGTATTGTTGTAGTAACTTGTCACATTTTTACGCTTCCATTCTCTGTAGATCTAGTCAACCCTTTGATGTCATCGATGAGACAGTTGAGGTTATTGTACGATAAACCTCCTTCTTGAACACTTATTATTGCCAGTTCTGATAATTTCTCAATCGTTTTCTTGTACTCATCCTTTTTTGTTCCCATAAGATCTTTTACCATTTTCTCTACAACGTATCTATCACAAATGTCTTTCATGTCTAACCCAACCTTCCAAAATTCATTTACTAATCTACTTGTGACTCTTTGGTCCACATATTGAGGCCAACAAATCATGGGCTTTCCCTCGATGATACTTTCCAATGTTGAGTTCCACCCGCTATGGGTTAAAAACCCACCAATGGATTGGTGTGCTAGCACCATCTTTTGTGGAGCCCAACTCACTATGTAACCAATTCCCTTGCAACCCTCCACAAGTTCCTTCATGAATTCGTCATGTGACCCACCTCCCTTTAAAATGTTAGGCCTCATGACCCACAAAAATTTAACTTTACTGTTCAGCAGGCCATGCCAAAATTCCAAAATCTCGTTTCTTGAAACAACAGCAAGACTACCAAAACTTACATAAATTACTGATCCCTTGGACTGCACGTCAAGCCATTTAATGGAAGTATGGTCTTCTTCCCACAAACTATTTGAGGACGATAATGGTGGTGTAGCTTTAACAGCAAGTTTAGTCTTCAAGTTCAAATGCAATGGTCCAATTGCATATGTTTTAGGAAAGTAAGAGCGAATACAAGAAAGAAAAGGCCCTTCCAAATCTTCAAACGTGTTCAATATGAGCCCATGAGCTTTTGGGATCCGCTCAATCTCCTTAAAAACGGCTTGAGAATTAAGATCGGTTTTATAATCATCCAAGAGACAAAAGTGTGGAAGATCTCGTCGTCGGAGAAGACCTTCCATGGCTGGTATATGTGTTACCAAGGCATCCAAGTCATTTCCTAAAAAAATATGAAGTTGTGTTTTGTTAAATTAACAATTGCAGCCTTCCAAATTTCAATTTCTTATAAAAGAGGAGCAAATAGTATTTCCTTTGAAAATGAGCCATTTCAGGTCAAAATGACCGTTTAATGCCTACATTGGAACAGTGATTGAGGGCGCATGACTAATGGGGGAACGTGAAACCTAAAAAGAAATCACTGTTATCGTAAAAAGATGCGCAACTTGACACTTTAAATTTATGAACCTAATCATTTATTAATCGATCGCCAGGACAAGTTTCATATTAAAACACTCGAGTAAAATTGTTTGGCCATTTGATTTGTTTTTTTTTTCTAACCTCCATACCTAATCTTTTGGGTTAAATACAGCCATAGGTTTAGATGCTCCTTATATACTTTATACTCAACAACAACATACCCAGTGAAAACCCGGGGTTTGGGGAGGGTAAGTGTACGCAGACTTTAGTCCTATTTTGAAAGTAGAGAGACTGTTTTTAAAAGACCTTGGAACATGACGATAAAAGTCAGATAAGGGCAAACAGTTCAAAACAGTATGAAAATGAAACCAGCAAAAGCGAAAAAGACATGATAAAGCAGTCCGAAAAATGGAGCAATAGCTACCACACATAATTTGTAATCATACTCATTACTGTTATTATACCTTTCTGTATTTATCTTTTTACTCATCTAGAAAATCCGAAAACGGTCTCTCCTTCCCCAATGGCTCAACCTGGACTAACCCATTAACGCATACTTTAGGAAAGCCGTTTCCCGGATTACTGTTTTACTGTTTTACTGTTTAGTGTTTATATAGTTGGAGAAGTAAGAAACATACGGTAATCAGTACACTTCGACATAGAAAAAATTGATTTACCAAACACAGTCAAGTTGATTCAAAAGGCCGAGCTAGTAATGGCACAAATAACGCATATCTCATTACTTTATTTTTCGATATTTCTATGTATAGTAAATAGTCTTTCAGTCTTTTGCATAAGACTGTTATTCATTTTAGAGGAGAAAATAGTACTAGTACATATTAAATGAAAAATAAAAATTAATAAGAACTTTCCCTCACGCTTGGAAAGTGTACTCAAGTGCACTGCAGGATCCCATGTTGGAAACTAATACTAATAGATTTGGATTCGTAGGGTCATGGATAGTTTGAAACCATAATCTTTGACCCTGCAACTTGGTTTTCTTGACTTTTTGGTTAACTTTAACTTTGACTTACTGTAATAGTGCAATACGAGTATCATTGAACTCGTGTAAGGTGATTTTGATCTGAATATAGCATAGCCTTTACCAAAACTAACCACTGGGGTAAAAATTAGTTACGGACTTAATAAAACAAGGGAAAAATAGGGAGATAAAATAAAAGATTACCTTTGAAGGGAAGAACGCCAGCCTCAATGAGTTTTGGCAGACAGAGATAAACCCATAGGCAGGAAGGACTAATAGTGTCAAAGGTAATAACTGGAACTCCCTTCTCATTTCCAATATCCACTGCATAATAAAACAGGCCATCTGCTATGACACATGTGACTGGTTTTTCCACTACATCACTGAGCATTTCTTTGAGGAAAGGCTCCGCCATGGTCTGCAAGGAGCTAATAATATCTCCGAATTGTTCGGCTGAACGCGGGTGATCCTCGGATAGGCCATCAGATATTGTGAGGAATTGGAATGAAGGATATTGCTCGAAACGAGATTGGACGTTGGTGTGACGGAGGAGACGTTGTTGATTGTGGTTTGTGTTGATGAAGGTGACTTTAAGGTCAGCAAGGCACAATAGCTCAGCTAGCTGAAGCATGGAGTTGCTTGTGCTTTGTAACGGGAGAGGGAAGATGAGAACGTGAGGAATGGATGTTTCTTCCTGTTGGTGCTCCATGCTTATTGTCTACTAGCACTCCAAGAAAATAGGCCTTTAGCGAGCGATATTAAGCTTTGTGTCTGATATTTTATAGGAGGAGTTTGAGGCAGAATCAGATTTGAAGTTTTATTAGTTCGGCATTCTACTGTTTTTAAGTTTATGTATTATTTCTAACGTACTGTCGTACTCACTGTATTTCATAAAAATAATACTCCGTACAAAATATAGACCAAAGCTTTAGCTGAACCCATAAACTGTATTCTAGTTCCGCGGGGCCCGTGGAGTTGGTGCAACATTTTCCCCTTGCCAGTTTTCTTCTCCTCGTGTATATGATTAATTATTTGGTGGGTTGATGCATTAATGGTGTCTATAACATAGTAAATGTAAAATATCCTTTGACATACACATGAAGAGTGTCATAGATTATATTTCTGAAGAAACCTCATATTTAATTTCAAGTGGAGCTCATTCCAGCCTGTGTGAACCGATAAAAGTATCCAGTTATATCGAGATTGATCCATTTCAGCAATTTTTTAAGTTAGCTTTTCGACAAATTAGTTGTTATGTACTTATGTACATAAAAGTCCATGCCAGTTGGCGTATCATTCCTGCTCTTACTTTACCTCACATTATTCTATTACAACATTTAAACTGCATATATACAATATTAGTTTTTGGACGAGCGTTGTGCGTGCTTTCCTTATCAATGAGATCCGTAAAATGTGTTTTATAAACATATTCCGTAAGAAAAATAAATCTTCAGTCAGACGCAAGAAAGTGTTTTAATATTTAAGAAAAACATGAAAGAGACTATTACTAACCTTTTGACATAAGTGAGACTGATTTTCCAAGTAATATATATTTAAGGTAAAAGCAATTCAGCTTATACTATTTTCTAAGGAAAGGTGTACCATGTTTTAACCAAGCACATAAGACTTCTAAAGTGAAAAAAAAAAAAAAAAAAAAAAAAAAAAGTACGGCATATTCCCACTTCCAAGAGATGCATTTCATGAAAAAATTGTACTTACTTATCTATATCGGGTGTTTGTTAAAGTGAGAATGTATATCACCTAACGATGATTAAGTGATAACGTGTGTGTAACAAAGACACATCATGTTTGTTTTCATTGATTTGCCGTAAACATCCGATTGCGAGTAATTAACCCCCCTCTCTATATATATATATATATATATTCCAAAGAAAAGAAGTCTTCAGTTTCAGTGATTATTGATAATGTGAAACTAATTTTCCAAGAGATATGTATTCAAGGTAAAAGCAATTGGGTTTATAGTATTGTTGGAGAAAAGGTGTAACTTATTTTAAACCATACACATAAGACTCGCAAAGTGAAAGAGGATGCGTCATACTCTAACGTCAAAGACAAAAGCTTTAGATTATATGTCTCTTGTTTGATTGTTTCATCATACACCATTGTTCTTTTAATTCCATGAGAGTACTATCTATCTATATCTACATATATTATAAGTACGAATAATTTTCGTTAAATGTTAAACGACGAAAATATCCTCTAAATGTTGATAGACTTTTATGCCCTTAAAGATTTAGATTAAGTCGGGATAAAATTGTAATATTTAAAAAAATTCTTAATTCTAATTTACTTGGACTTCTAATTCCAATCAAGTTTAAACTTCTCAGGTATTATGTACCACAATAACACCTATCCGTGAAGTTCCAGGCCATACCAATTCCAAAGACCCGCAGACATTATATCAATAAGAAAGGTTTCGTTGCCTCATTCAATTCATTAGCAAGGCTCAGTATCGCTGACACGTAATATTAACTTTATAGAGATAATTTGATTTTATTTATCACATGAATTCTCTCACTAAATTTTTTTTCTATGTATCTTTCTCTCTATGTATTACAGATCATAATGGTATTTTGTTTTAGTTATTTTATTGGAATCAGTTAATTATAAGTTGTATCAGTTAGTAACGCAAGGAAAAAATATCAGGTTCCTGTAAATAATTATCAGGTTCCTGTCATGGTCCATCTGATTTCTTCATTAATATAAGTAATTGTTTGTTTAATGTAACGATTATTAAGAAACTATCATACTTCTGTCCAGTCGTTTTAATGTTGTTTAATAAGTGAAAATCTTGTGGAGGAAAAAAAAAGTGAAATTCATGTAGATGAAATAATAGGAATAAATGAAGAGAATCATTTGGTTGGAGCGTTATAGTTTCATGCCCATCCACACAACGACATTAATGTCGAAATCTAAAGATTTTGCAAGGAAGTGAGAATGGAGAGTTCAAAGATAAACAAATCTTCGACATGGCCGCACTGACAATTAAGCTTAATTTCACAACCAAGGTAATAGTAAATCTTTCTGTTTTTCAGTATATTTGAGAGTAATCAATTAATAATGTATTGCTTTAATTATTCATTCAAGTTATGTGATTATAATAATGGTTTGATTTAATCACTCCTTTTGAATAGCTTGATTAAAAAGGAAATAAATCAGTTTGTTCGATTTTTCTTTCTCATTCAATTATTTCTTAGTCTCATTATGATCTTTTCTACGTATAACTTCACCGGGATTTTTTGGTGTTTATTTGCAGCAAAGGGAGTCGAGATCTAAATATATCATCGTATGTATCAGATGGTCTGCACATCTGAAATTTTGTGGTTATTTGTTCTGGTTGATTTATGCTTTTTATTGACCATATTTGTCTATGAATCTATGATGAATTCCATGATCACATGAAATATTTGAGCTAAGTTGCCACGTACATACTACAAACGATTCAAGATTTGGAAAAACAATAAATTTGTAGGATGATATTTGGCACAAATATCTAGGTTTCGTGTCGCTTTCCCTCTAAATCTTAGTACTTTACTTGCCTTCTTGTTGATGAAATCGTTGTATCCGGGCTTATGTTGTTATGTTCGTGTGATTAGGTGCAACAAGGCCATTTGGGGAAAAACCGAGTAGTTTTGATAGACTTTGGGAAGCTTTTGCATCCGAACGTGGCGACGTGAGAAGTGCGAAAAAGTAGAGAAGAAATGAAGAACTGAAGACCCCCGCTTTTCATCCGCTTCAGGGGACGAAAGAGGGAGAAATCACTCTCCGACTAATGTGAAAATCAGGCTTTTCATGCGCATCGTGTGAAGAAAGCGAGCAAAACAAGTCTCTGACCAAGTTGCATAATCAGGCTATTCGTCTGCATCGCGGAAGAAAGGCGCATGGCTGTATCAGGCGATCCTTCCGCATCACGGAAGGAAAGCGGAATTACGCGCAGTTTTCCCATTTCAATCGGGATTAGGTCAACTTATTTTAGCTTTTAACCTAGACTATAAATAGATTTTTTTATTAATTGTAAACGGTGTGCTGGGATTTTTTGGAAGACTTATAAGCCGCCGCCTTTATTCTCTCTCTAGGTTTATTTTATTTTCTTCTTTTCAACCCTAGATTATTCATGAATTATTGTTCTTCATCTAGAATCACGAGTAGCTAAACTTCTTATTTCTAGAGTTGTGGCGAAAGACATGATAGTTGGCTTGACGATAATTATTATCTATTAAATTTCCATATTTTGGTTTGATTATTTATTCTTGTGCTTAATTGTTTAGTTACTTGATCACTCATTAGACTCTATCTGTGGTGTGTGAGTTGGACTTGAAAGAGGGAATTCAAGTACGTAATAAGAATAAATAGAGTTTGTTCGATTTAATCGTTTCGCTACTGAGGATAGAAATATATCCTTTAGCCCTACTTAGTTGGTTACGGAGAAGTAAATGCGTTCTTGTTACCTCTGGCGACCATAGAAATATAGGCGTTATAGTAGCATCTACAGGCTTGTGAGTAGTTCGAAAAAATATCATAAAGTTATAATTAACTCGTCAACTAGCAACCCAGGAAATAAGATAGGTAGAATTGTCAGAAGATCAACTGGATTGTCGAAAGCCATGACCCTGAAACTTTCTCTCATCTGATAAACCTTACAGTCTTCATCACAAGTTTCTCAATCTCAAAAACACTCATACTCAATTGTTCACTTTCAGCTTTAGTTTAGCCACAACAAACACTTTGATTGTCACCTTCTTGAATAGTTACAACGGAATTTGAATTAGTTGAACAATATAAAAGCTAAGTCTCTGTGGGTACGATATCTGGACTTTGAAATCCTATATTACTTGTACGACCATGTATACTTACGTGTGCGTTTGGAAGCAACAAATTTTTGGCACCGTTGTCGGGGACTTAGAAAAATTACTGTTTTTCTAGTTTGGATTTTTGAATTTCTATTCAAGTTTTTACTCTGGTTCTTTGGTTGACTTGTGCTCCTCGGGTGCATTCTCTTATTTATGGCAGACACTCGAAGTCAAGGCAAAGCATTAGTTGACTTTGATCTAGAAATTGAACGGACATTACACAAGCAGAAAAAGTTGGCGAGCATAATCTCGGGTTGGTCAAAAATCTTGGAGTTGATAACATGGAAGTTGTCCGAGTTCGTACAAGAGTTGCTGAGATGGCACAAGAACAACGAGTTCTTTTGTCTAGTTATGCTAGACCTAGTCTGGCGAACACTGCTAAGGGTATCGTCAAGCCTAATATCATTGGAAATTTTGAGCTGAGAGAAGGAACAGTGTGGCTGGTGCAGAATACGTACCAGTATCAGGGTAAACCACATGAAGACCCACATAGGCACTTGATGACATTCGTGAAGTTGAGCGAAATTTTTTAATATAGAGATGTCTCCGACGATTATGTGAAGTTGGCCTTGTTTCCGTTCTCATTGATTGGTGAAGCAAGGGAGTGGTTGACAAATCTTCCTACTGGGTCTATTACTTCGCGGGAGATATTATCGGGCAAATTCATCGACAAATTCTTCTCACCCAAGAAAATGAAAGAGCTTAGAGGAAAGATTGCCACCTTCACTCAGAAAGACTCTAAATCTCTACCACAGGCATGGGAGAGGTTCAAGGGTTACTGGCGAGATTATCCACGTCACATGCAGCTGAAGGAGGTCATTGGGAATTATTTTGTAGACGGGCTAAGGCATGAATCGAGGGCTTTGTTGAATGCCTCTGCTTAGGGACAGATCTCGAACAAAACATATGAAGAGACAGAAGCTCTCCTTGAGTTAATGTCTGAAGGTGTTTGCGAGTATCAAGAATCGAGTCGAGCAGGGATATCACAGAAAGCTGCAGTGGTTTTTCAAGTAGATGATGTTGCAGCTATTCGGGGCGATATTGGGAAACTTTGTAATCTTCTTACGAGGGCACTTTCTCAATGTCAGCAGATCCAACCAATTCAACATATTCAACAAGCAGCATACGAGAGTTATGGTGAGCCTTATGCTTATATTAATTGTCCTCATAATCCATAATCAGTCTATTATATGGGGAAACAATCGTGGTAGTGGAAATCAGGGAAATTATTTTGGAAACAATTATAGTCAGCAATATGTAAACCAGGACTTCTACAAGCAGAACAATTATCAGAAGCCCTAAGCTCAGATAGCTGGAAGTTCAGTGGAAGAAATGTTGAAGCAATTTCTAGCTTAACAACAATTAGTTCAGCAACAAAATCAGAAAGAGCAAAGCGAGTTGTAGAAATCTATTCATGAGCTCGAACATCAAGTTAGGCAGATGGCGCTTGTTCAAAATGTCAGACCACAGGGTGCTCTTCTGAGTGACACTGAAAAGAATCCGAAAGAATGCAAAGTAGTCACCTTGAGGAATGGCAGAGAACTTGAAGAGGTACCATCAAAGAACAAAAAAAAAAGTAGATGCTGAACTCATTCCGGCTCAAAGAACTGAAGTTGAAAAGAGCCCTGATAACGTCGTGAAACAGCCCGAAAGTGTGGTGTCTAGACCACCCCCACCGTTTCCACAACACTTCCAGAAACAGAAGGTTGATGCAACCTGTTAGAAATTTCTTGACTTATTGAAGCAAGTAAATATCAACATTCCTTTGGTAGATCTCTTGCAAGAAGTTCTGAAATATGCTAAGTACATCAAGGATATTGTTGCAATAAGAGGCGCTGGACAAAATTTGAGACTGTAGTACTTACGGAGGAGTGCAGTTCTAGAGTAAGGAACAAGATTCCACCAAAGCTGAAAGATTCGGGCATTTTCACTATTTCTATCACAATTGGTAATATCGAGGTTGGGCTAGCATTCTGTGATTTGGGTGCTAGTATTACTCTGATGCCCACCTTTATGTTCCGAACGTTGGGGTTGGGTGAGCCAAGGCCAACAACAGTTACTTTGCAGCTAGCTGATAGATCTCTGGAATATCCCGATAGTATAATTGAAGATGTGCTCGTGAAGGTGGGTCCTTTTATTCTGCCGATTGATTTTATTATCCTTGATTACAAGGCAGATAAGAATGTCCTTCTCATTATGGGAAAGGGATTCTTAGCGACTGTTAATGCAGTTATTCGAGTCAGAGATGGGAAGATGTCTATGACAGTTGATGAGAAGAAGCTACTTTTGATGTTTTCAAGGCTACTAAGCTTCCGCCCTATTATGAAGAATTGAAGATGATTATAGTTGTGGAGCCCGAGCTCACGCATGCAGAGTTAGATCACTTTCTAGCTTCTCGAGATCCTTTGAAGATAGCATTAGTGTATGGTGAAGACTTAGTGGATGATGAAAACGTCGAGGAGTGTCTTCAGATTCTTGACACTTCTTGTGCATATCTACGAGCCAACACACTATTTGAAGAGTTAGAAAGACCAGAATCATGGAACAAGCCGAAACCATCTATTGAGGAAGCTCCCGTTCTAGAGCTGAAGCCCATTACCATCTCATCTACGCTATGCTTTCTTGGGCAGTGGTGACACATTACCCGTAATCCTCTCTGTTTATTTGTCTGATGTGCAGGTTGAACGTGTGTTGCGAGTGCTAAGAGACAGAATCCGAGCCATTGGCTAGACCATAGCTAATATTCGAGGCATTAAAAGTGCATTGTGTATGCACAAGATATTATTGGAAGAGGATAGCAAGGCCAGTGTTGAAAGTCAGAAAAGGCTGAACACAATCAATAAAGAGGTGGTGAAGAAAGAGGTGATCAAGTGGCTTGATAACTGCATTATTACCCCATCTCATACAGCAAATGGGTGAGCCCCGTCCAATGTGTCCCGAAGAGTGGGGGTATGACTGTGGTGAAGAACGAGAAAAATGAGCTGGTACCTCAGAGAACTGTTACTGGTTAGAGGATTTTCATTGATTATCGGAAGTTGAACACCGCCACCAGAAAAATCACTTGCCTTTGCCTTTCATGGACCTGATGTTGGATCGATTGTCTAGTCACGATTATTATTTCTTTCTGGATGGTTATTCAGGTTACAACCAGATTATGATTACACCAGAAGATCAAGAATAGACCACTTTCACATGTCCATATGGCACTTTTGTATTCCGGAGGATGCCTTTCGGTTTATATAATGCTCCAGGTACGTTCCAGAGATGCATGATGGATATTTTCACCGATATAGTGGAAAACTATGTAAAGGTATGCATGGATGATTTCCCGATCTTCGGGGATTCTTTTGATGATTGTTTGAGCCATCTTGATGTTGTGTTGGCTCGATGTGAAGAAACTAATTTGGCGCTTAATTGGGAAAAATGTCATTTCATGATTCGAGAAGGCATTTTTCTTAGGCACAAAGTATCAAGCAAGGACATTTAGGTTGATAAGGCTAGTATCGAGGCGATTGAAAAATTGCCACCACCCGTTTCTGTTCGGTGAGTGCGCAGTTTTCATGGGCATGCAGACTTTTATCGGCGGTTCATTAAGGACTTTTCCACGGTTGGGAATCTGATATGCAAGCTGGTAGAGAAAGATGTGAAGTTCAAATTCAATGAAGCCTGTCTGAAGGCTTTTACCGAGCTGAAGGTGCGTTTGGTGACTGCACTTATTATCATTGCACCTGATTGGGCTCAGTCGTTCGTGTTGATGTGTGATGAAAATGATTTTGCTGTGGGGCTTGTTCTTGGTCAGAAAAGGGACAAGATTTTTTATCCTATTTATTATGCCAGCAAGACACTTGATGCAACCCAGATAAAATATATAGTCATAGAGAAGGAGTTATTGGCAGTTGTTTACGCCTTTGATAAATTCTGAATCTTATATGGTGGGGACCAAGGTGATTGTCTATACTGATCACACTATTATTCGGTATCTATTTGCTAAGAAGGATGCAAAACCCAGACTTATTCGTTGGGTTTTGTTGCTACAAGAGTTCGATATTGAGATTCTTGATCGAAAGGGAACAGAGAACCAAGTAGCAGATCACTTATCGAGTCTTGAAGATCGAGAGCATGTTGATGAAGATGTGGTGATTAAGGAGATCTTCCCAGATGAGCAACTTTTTGCTCTTCTTCAGTCGAGCTCCCTTGGTATGCAGATATGGTGAACTTTCTAGTGAGTGAGGTGTACCCTCCTAATGCTAATCATGAGAAGAAGAAGCGATGATAGCAAATTCTATATTTAGGATGAGCCGTACCTCTACAGGGATGGCACAGATCAGCTGATTAGGAGATGTATTCTAAAGGAGGAAGTCCTTACAATTCTTGAGAGTTGTCACTCGTCACCTTATGGTGGACATCACGCCAGCGACAAAACAGTTGCAAAGGTGCTTTAGTCAGGGTTTTATTAGCCGACGTTAGTCAAAGATGCTTGTGAATTCGTGAGGGCATGTGATAACTGTCAAAGAACTGTCAACATTTCAAAGTGACATGAAATGTCGTTGAATGGCATATTAGAGATCAAAGTATTTGATTGTTGGGGTATAGATTTCATGGGACCCTTCATACCATCCAAGGGGAACAAGTACATTCTTGTGGCAGTCGATTTGGTGTCGAAGTGGGTGGAAGCCATTGCACTCCCCAACAATGCTGCTAGTGTGGTAGCGAGATTTCTGAAAAAGAATATATTCTCGAGGTCTAGGACCCCGAGGGCCATCATTAGCGATCAAGGTACACATTTTTGTAACCGGCTCTTTGATAAATTGTTGTTTAAGTATGGGGTGAAACACAAGGTAGTGACTGCTTACCACCCTCAGATGAGTGGTCAAGTAGAGGTGTCCAATCGAGAGATCAAGAGAATCTTACAGAAGACTGTGAGCGTTAGTAGGAAAGACTAGTCTCAAAAACTTGATGATGCTTTGTGGGCCTACAGAACAGCCTACAAGACACCCATTGGCACATCTCCATACAAGCTAGTTTTCGGTAAGGCGTGTCATCTACCGGTTGAGCTTCAACACAAATCTTATTGGGCGATCAAGAAGCTAAACTTAGACTTGTTACAAGCTGGTGAAAAGCAGTTGTTGCAGCTGTACGAGTTGGATGAATTTCACCATCATGCATATGAGAACGCACAAATGCACAAGGAGCGAACAAAGAGAATACACGATAAGTGCATCCAACCTCGTGAGTTTGAGCCTAAGCAGTTAGAATTGTTGTATAATTCCCGACTGAAGGTGTTCAGCAAGAAATTAAAGAGTAAGTAGTCTGCACCATTTAAGATAGTGCGTGTAACAGCCCATGGAGCGGTTGAGTTGAAGCCGCTGGATTCGAACAAATCTTTCTTGGTAAATGGACAGCAAGTAAAGCACTACATTGGGGAGGCAATTGATCGCGAGAGGACCTCAGTGGAACTAGAAGAGGCTTGAGCTAGCCTGCGTAGTGCCGCGACATTTAATCAAGCGCTTCTCGGGAGGCAACCCATGTTTATAAAAAGTAGCATAAAAAATGAAAAAAATGAGAAAAATACAAAAAGTGTCGTTCCACGACCTTAACTAAGGAGCTTGTTGGGAGGAAACCCAACTTTTGTATGCTATATGTTACGTTTGTTCATGTTGCTGGATGAATCGCCTGATTTAGTTGGGTGACAGGGAATGGGTTCACACGCAATGGACCCGCGATGCGGACTCGTAGCGCGGGTCGACCCGAATTTAAAATTTTGTTGAAATGAAAAGTCAAGGACAGCGTCCTTTTTCTCACAACACTTCTAACTCTCACATAAATCCTCTTAACGCGAAAAATCCCCTCTCCCATTCCCTTTCTAACAAAATCAAACTCAAATAATTCTACTTCATCTTTCATTAACTTCACAAGGTAAGTAGTTTTATCCTCAACACATGATTCCCCTTTCCCTTTCTCCATTGTTCTTGAGTTGTGAAAAGTTGTAAAGTTAGGGTTGATGGGGTTGGGCGAATTTAGGGCGGGATTGGTATTTTTATGATTGTTTGTGTTTTTTATGGTTAGAACATGACTCCCATTGCACAAGGGAGAGTTTCACAACCCACCATTGTTGTCACAACTAGATGGAAGATTCTATGCCCACAAGGTGTTCGATAAAATTCTTGAACCAAGTTTTTTGTGAAGTTGTGAAGTTTTGAGAAGAAATGGAATACTAAACAACCATATGAACCCTTGAACATCCACTTGCAATAAATTCGAAATATTTGATGGAGCAATAGGAATTGTGACTCTCTAACCCAAATCCTAAAACATGAACTTACTTACTTTTTGTTTGTTTGCTTTATATTATAGGAAGTAGTTAGCCTCTTTTATTTTAATTTTTAAGATGTAGTTTGACGTAAGTGTGGGGTCGGTTCACCCCAAGTGTGCATAAAATAAGGTATTACCAAGATTGGGGCCCGAGAATTGAAAGGGGCCACACATTTTAGGCTTGAGTACATGAAATAGAATTAAGTGTGGGGCCGTTCCACAACCCTTTTTAGTTATTGAATTGTACTTATCGTTTTGGTAATGAATTATTCTGCAGGCAAAATGGGTAACCCAAAGAGTAAAGAAAAATCCATCGCCTCTTCCTCCCAAGGCACAAAAAGAGGACGAGCGCAAAACCCATCAAAGGCAAAGAAGGGACCATAATCTAGAAAGGGCAAGCATGCAACAGTTGCCATTCCTCGGGCTTCATCAAGGAGGCCTCATACCAAACTTTTTGGTGATGGGGAAGAGTGGTACGCGGGACCTCAACCGGATACAGTCATGAGCGAGCTATCGGTCAAGTCCCTCTGGAAAACAAATTTCGGACATATACAACCGCATAGTGGCCATGGGATGGAGTTTTGTGTTTGAGTAACCGGGACCGGTGAATATTGATTTGATTATGGAGTTGTACGCTGGCATAAATTTTGTGTGGAATAAAACCTCTGTGAACCTTTGGAACATCTGGGTCCCGTTGATGGTTTCTACTTTATACGGGGCAATCGGAGTCCCGGACGTGCCAACTAAGCCCTTGCTAGATTTCATTAAACGACCTGATTACAAAGCTATGCGAGAAACTCTTTGTGGGGCTAACTTTAAAGCTCAATGGGATAGATATGCGGGACCTCACAGGGATCATAGGAGCATGAGTACGAGCCATTGTTTAGAGAAGCCCGGGTTTAGTTGCGCCTCCTGAATGCCAGAATCATGCCACTTGATCATTTCTCGGAGGTACAAAAGGAAAGGGTGTGCATAATCTATTTCTTGATGACAGGGCAGCCAGTGAACATCGGTTGTTGGATGAAGAATGAGATTATCAAAGTGTGAGAAGGCAAGTCTAAAAGGCTGAGCTTCGGCAACACCCTCACTGCCTACTTGATCAGGCTTGCCAAAAAATTAGCAGACTTTTTGATAGAGTGCTCGAGGCACCCACTGACACACTCGGCATCTCAAACATCGTGGCCCCAGCGAACTCTTCCGGGCATCATTTGACTCCAGCAGAGAAGTGGTCAGCCCAATGCACAGTGATATCCCAAATTTACACGGGAATGATGGTGGTGGGTGAGCATTTCAACATAGATCTTTCCAGTGTATTTATTCAGACCCCACACACACCACATTCTCGAGCACTTGTGGGTGATAAATCTCAGTTACCTGATGATGAAGATGAAAATTTGGCTGATCGTGTATTAGCTGCACCAAAAGAAGGGGAGGAGGCAGAGTCGCAAATGCAATGCGACAGTAATGAAGGAGAGGTGGATGCCAAGCCTAATGATGGTGAGGCTGATGATGAGGACTATATTGAGGAAGATGAATAGGCCCTAGAGGTCCCCAGGGAGTATCCCTCACCTTACTCTGTTCTTAGTTTTTTTTTTTCTGTGCATTAAGGGCATTGCACGAGATTAAGTGTGGGGTGGGAGATGCGTCTCGAGATAGAGGATGCTTATGCCTTAAGATTTTTTTTAGGACTTAACTTTAGATTATTCTTCCTTTTAGTGTAAGAGTATTCTTAAAAAAAAAATTGGAAAATACAGAAAAAGTCAAAAAGATTTTGTTTTCTAGTTTATTAGGCCCTCAGTAGTGGCATAAGTCATCCGTTAGGATTTTGTTTCTTTTTCTTAGTCATATAAAGGGCTTTTCCTTATGACGGGTGGATGACAACCTACTTGAGGGAAAATTAGTCCACATGAAAGACCATTCAAATGCTAGGTGCTCGGGTTAGGTGAAATATTGACATATGAGCGATTTTTGTGGTTTCTTTTGAAAGCATGCCGTGAAAATACATAACCTTTCTCGAAACACTTAACTTGAATGTTGTTTGACTCATGTATGACCCACTTGGCATTGTTGATATGTTGTTGCTTGATCCGAGGGACGATATGGACCCTTTCTTGCGTTAGTTATGTGTCATGTGTGTGTAAGGTGTTGTTATGTGATCTATGCTCACTATTGATGTCTAGAACTTGCCCCGTGTGTTCGTGAAGCGAAATGAAGTGTGTTGTAACTTAGGAAGTGATAGCGGCATTTCTTTGTTAGCCTAAATTTTAACCTGTCCCCACCAACCCATGCATGTACATGTTACCCTAGTTAGCCCCGTTGAGCCTTTAGCCTTTTTGTTTGATGACAATTGATAAGCCATACCTTTTCGTTCGAGTTAGCCAATTTTTGATCCAATATACTCCTTGAGCACTTTAATGATAAAATGATGTAATTAGAGTTGGGAGTTGATAAAAAGGGTGGTGTTTGTTGGTTGAAATCTAGTTAAGTCTATTGGTGCACCTACAATGAAGAAACATTCGCTTGTTAGTTGGGAAAATGAAAAAGCAAAAAAGAAAAAAAAAAAAAAAAAAAGAGAATTCCCCTCTAACTTGGTTTTGTGCATAAAATTCCCCTCTAACTTGCGTTGTTGAAAAAGTGGTGCTTAACTGTAAATAATCAATGTGGGATTAATTTGGGTGAATTGGTTGGTTGGTTTTGAAATTTGGTTGACAAAGGAAGTGTGCAAAACAAGTATGTTGAATGTATTAAAGTGCTTAGGGAGGTTAGTCACTATTATCCAAATAATTCCTACCCGTCCCTTAGCCTATTACAACCATTTTAAGTCCTACTTGATCCTAGGTTCGATATGCTTATATTAGTGAAGCGGTTACACTACGGGCAAGCCTATGGTATGTCGTATTTAGCATGTGATATTCCTTGTGAGAGTGAGCGTACTTGTTGAATTCATGTCCATTGAAAAATTAATAAATGATTCTTGTGGGATATATGGACACCTCTTTTCCAGTGAGGGCACTTAGTTGACAATAGATTGGTGAAATGTTGGACTCTTGGGTAAGTAGCATGATTGCTTTGTTTAAGTGGTGTCGTTGAGTCATGTTGTTCTTGAAAGAAAAGTGTTCTCGAGAAGGGTGTTTGTTGATGTTTTAAACTGAAAAAATTTGATCTTTGCATGGCTTTCATAAGAATTGGCTCGATGTTTGGTTTTTGAAATATGTTGTAATAGCCGTATTAACCAAAGCCTGAGCAGACCTGTTTGAATGGCAAGGTAGTGAAATTAATGTAGGTTGGTATTGGTAAGTGGTTGCTCGAGGGCGAACAAGGTCTAAGTGGGGGGTGGTGATATTTGGCACAAATATCTAGGTTTCGTGTCGCTTTCCCTCTAAATCTTAGTACTTTACTTGCTTTCTTGATGATGAAATCGTTGTATCTAGATACGTGATTAGGTGCAACGAGGCCATTTTGGGGAAACCGAGCAGTTTTGATAGACTTTGGGAAGCTTTTGCATCCGAACGTGGAGACGTGAGAAGTGCGAAAAAGTAGAGAAGAAATGAAGAATTGAAGACCCCATTTTTCATCCGCATCGCGGGAAAAAAGGGGGAGAAATCACTCTCTGACTAATGTGAAAATCAGGATTTTCATCCGCATCGCGTGAAGAAAGCGAGCAAAACAAGTCTCTGACCAAGTTGCACAATCAGGCTATTCGTTCGCATCGCGGAAGAAAAGCTCATGGCTGTAGCAGGTGATGCGGAAGGAAATCGTAGTTACGCGCTTCAATCGGGATTAGGCCAACTTATTTTAGCTTTTAACCTAGACTATAAATAGATGTTTTTATTAATTGTAAACGGTGTGCTAGGATTTTTTGGAAGACTTATAAGCCGCCGTCTTTATTCTCTCTCTAGGTTTATTTTATTTTCTTCTTTTCAACCCTAGATTATTCATGAATTATTGTTCTTCATCTAGAATCACGAGTAGCTAAACTTCTTATTTCTAGGGTTGTGGCGAAAGACATGGTAGTTGGCTTGACGATAATTATTATCTATTAAATTTCCATATTTTGGGTTGCTTATTTATTCTTGTGCTTAATTGTTTAGTTCCTTGATCACTAATTAGACTCTATCTGTGGTGTGTGAGTTGGACTTGAAAGAGGGAATTCAAGTACGTGATAAGAATAAATAGAGTTTGTTCGATTTAATCATTTCGCTATTGAGGATAGAAATATACCCTATAGCCCTACTTAGTTGGTTACGGAGAAGTAAATGCGTTTTTGTTACCTCTGGCGACCATAGAAATATAGGCGTTATAGTAGCATCTACAGGCTTGTGAGTAGTTCGAAAGAATATCATAAAGTTATAATTAACCCGTCATTTAGTAACACAGGAAATAAGATAGGTAGAATTGTCAGAAGATCAACTGGATTGTCGAAAGCCATGACCCTGGAACTTTCTCTCATCTGATAAACCTTGCAGTCTTTGTCACAAGTTGCTCAGTCACAAAAACACTCATACTCAATTGTTTACTTTCAGTTTTAGTTTAGTCACAACAAACATTTGATTGTCACCTTCTTGAATAGTTACAGTGGAGTTTGAATTAATTGAACAGTATAAAAGCTAAGTCTATGTGGGTACGATATCTGGACTTTGAAATCCTATATTACTTGTACGACCGTGTATACTTGCGTGTGAGTTTGGAGCAACATAGGACCATTATTTGACGGATTTGCAAAAACAATAGTCAGATGAAACACAGTGAACAGATTATCCAGTGCAAACTCGAAGGATAGCGGCTGTGAATTTTCCTGGAATTCAAAAAAATATTCAGATGAAACCATTATTACAATGACTAGTTCAATACCTATATTCAACTTTACTAGATATCTAATAACCTCCTAACTGATTATTTGACAATTATTTTTGCTTTATTAGAATATAAAAATTACTAGATGGAATTTAAAGTATTTATTTTAGTCTGTGTGCAAAATCTTGTGAATTAGAGAAGACTATAATATTTTAACCTGTGAAAGAATTGTGCAGCTCCTAGACATTCAATATGTACTCAACCAAGTGATCTCATTAGCTGAGAAGACTGAATTCACCTGACAGGAGACTTAATTAATAGTCATCCGCGGGAATTCTAAGTAGTTTTATTCTTTTCTTGTTTAAATTTATTAATTTTTTTCTCAATCTCTTTGATGTATGGTTGGAAACCATTATCTTCTACGAATTAGCTAAATGTTGAAAGGATTTTTACCTTTTGTAATGTGTTTCCATATTGGATAAGATTGCAAATATAATCAATTTGTAAAATTTTATTTCGTAAAAATATAGTTCTATATTGAATAAAAATGTAATATGTAGAACTTTATCTAATATTTAGTATTTTAAATCTTTATTCTATTAAAAGTTTGTTATTAATTGGAATTTCATAATAGGAGATATTGTTGGATTAAATCCTAATGTTTAGTGCATATATGTTAAAGAAGTTTGAAACTAACTCAAAAATATTGGGTATAATTATAACAGCCTAAAATATAGGAGTTTGAAACCAACTCAAATAAATAATTGAATGTTGGATAAGTTTGTGCCTAATATATAGGAGTCAAATCCTTTAGGGATATTCAGTCAAATTAGAATTGAATTATGATTTGTATTCCATAAAATCTACTTTAGTTGGAAATATTTCAATATTTTTTGTAGTTCATCGTTGTGTTGTAACTGAGTTATTAGAATTGAATTATGATTTGTCTTTCATATAACATGCAAAAGATCGAGCTCCATTGAGGAAGGTTTATCGTGTCTATAAATTTTGTTCTCTAGGAAACCTTGATAATACAATGATAATAAACTAAATTCTTAAAGCGGGGTTGGAAAACCTTTCATTGTTGGACCCAACATACAATTTTGATGGAAATTATTATCCTCTTGATTTTGAATTAACTAGTGAATGTGTGCGCGTTATATTTCTTTTTCAAAATTCAAATTCATATAAAATTAAATTTAATGAAGAATGAGTAAAATTGCAAAAGTATCATAGTTAAGTAGATTTATAATTCCTACGTTTAGTTTAAAGGTATTCATACGGAAAATTATGATCAAAGAGTTCTTTATCAACCATCATCTACTTCATAGATCCCTACGGAGATCTTTTTCAAAAGTATCATAGTTAAGTAGATTTATAATTCCTACGTTTAGTTTAAAACATTTGTTTTTTTTTTTATCAAAGAAATGAAAATTTACAACATAAATGATCAAAAAATAAAGCTAACATGCTAATAAACATGAAGTTGTGGTTTTACCGAAGATGAAAGAAAAAACCTGGAGAAAAAAATAAGAAGAAGGGAGTAAGAACACAACATGTGTTTGTTAATGTCGAACCTCTCTCTAGGAGCATGAGCTTGATATGAAAAACAACGAAATTAAAATTTCAAAAAAAAATACAGCCCGAGGATAAAATAATAAAAATTACCTGCTAATTAATTACTAAACGAAAAGGAAAAAACAAAGGCATATTTTTAAAGTAGTACTACTACTCCACTATTAACTAAGACTATAATTTTATCATCATCTATAAGAACATAGCATTTGGACTTGTTAATAAGTATCATAAAAAAATTAAGACTGAAATTACGTCATTGATAATTTTGATTGGAAATTGTCGAGCAGTTGTTCTTCCAATAACTTTCTGTACCCTTAAGACCATCATTGAAATCTTAGTTTAGTTCTTTGACTAATGAAGGGAAAAAAAAAACAGAATATAAAGGCAAATTGCATTCACTAAACAATTGTGATGTGTTCTCGTGATTATTAACCATACAAAGCCATTGAATTAGCACGGGAATTAGAAATGTTACATGAGATGCCCTTTCCGGGACCTTGCTAGCACGGGATACCTGCTCTAAATTACATTATCAACCATAAGGATATAACACATGTTTGTTAGGCTCGAACCTCTTGTTGAAAGCACCATCTAGATATGAAAAATTAAAATACCAAATAATTGCAACTTCAAGAATTAAAAAAAAAAAAGAAATTTAAGAAAAATAATAAAATTCCACCTGGCGATTGCCAAGCAAAAAGGAAAAATTAGGACATTATTAAAGTAATAATACTCTCGTAATGACTAAAGCCACCATTTTGAATCAATATATTGTTGACACTCAATTTTTGCCCTCCAAAAATTCAAATTAACTAGTCAAGCCTCTTGGATTGCAAACAGAGTAAAATATTTATTCAGAAAATAAAAAATACTTTCTAAATTAATTTTGGTGTTATTTTTCCATTTTCATTTGACAAAATACCCTAATATATATTATGTATACTTTACGTATATTTTCAAGTGTTAATTATGTCTATTATATCAATTTGAAAATCAATTTATATAAAAAACACATATTTTAATTAAGTGCGTATTTTTAATTATCAATTTCATAAGTAGTCCATTAGTTTACTTTGTAAGTCAAGAGGTTTAATTTGTTAGTTGAATATTTGGTTTATCTCAAACATATTTCAATTTGGTTGGATTTTTAAGATTGGGTTTGATTTAAAAGAATTGATTCCAATTTGAGTTGAATTGACCATTTCTACAAAAATGTGATTACAATTGAAATAAAAGTATTAACCTTTCAACCCAATTGTGGCCACGTTTTTAAGCCATACTAGATGGCCTATGCCCGTGCTGCGCACGGGCCCAACACTTCGGATTATAGTGTATCTATGTATATGTAGCTGTGTTTAAATAATATATATATATATATATATATATATATATATATATATATACTATGTTCAAAATACGATTAATATAACATTGTAGTTTTTGCTCCGTATCTAAAACTTTATTTTATTTGTATTTGCTACGAAAATTTATTAATACTTTTTAAAAGAAAATTATTTTCCTCTCTTTGAGATAAAATAATAGCAATATTTAAGCATCAGTTAATATTTTCAATTTTAATTCGATTAATTTAAATGTGTAAAATACTTATTATTTTTTATCAAATTTTGATTTGGATAATTCTAATTCACATTATTAAATTAATTTTACATGTTTGAAACGAAACAAAGTAGAAATTAATTTTCTATTTAAACGAAGAAATTCTATTTTTAAATTTTTAGTAAATATTTTCGGTTTAACTCATTTTACTTGTCATGTTGTTTTTTTGCATGATTTTTTTAAGGAAACGTGAATTAGAATTATAATTTGACTAATTTATCTTATTCATTATTTGATCTTCATTTGATATTAATCTCTTTTCACATTTATTAAAGTAAGAATAAAAATAAAAAAGTAATTAAATTGTATCTTATTTTTTAAATATATATATTTTAAGTATATTTATTTTAGTAAACATAATAAATAAATGACATGGCGGAATAGCAAATACAGCAATTCCTTTTCGACATTATTAGTTTGCACTATTTTTATGCATATAATATATATATATATATATATATATATATATATATACTATGTTCAAAACACGATTGATATAACATTGTAATTTGTGCTCCGTATCTAAAACTTTATTATATTAGTGTTTGCTAAGAATACAAAGTCTGCACTTTTTGTTTTGACATTGTTTATTTTTTTAATATGGGATTCACTTTTTATATATATATATATATATATATATATATATATATATATATATATATATATATATTGCTTGATTTTGTCAATATGGGATACTATGTTCAAAACACGATTAATATAACATTGTAGTTTGTGCTCCGTATTTAAAACTTTATTATATTAGTGTTTGCTACGAATACGCATGGTGTTTAATATGGGGCTCACAATTTTTTTCACATTTATTAGAGTAAGGAAAAAATGAAAAAGTAATTAAATTCTATCTTATTTTAATATATGAGTATTTTAAGTATGTTGTTGTATAATAATTTCATTTGCTCCCACTAATGGGTTGATACGCATGTGGCAATGAGTCCATCATTATTGATTTAATTGTTTGATTTTCTAAGCATTTTTTTTTAACATTGTTTGTTTTTTTTAATATGGGATTCACTTTTTTTTTAATATTGCTTAATTTTGTTAATATGGGGTCCACTTTTTTTTTCCTTTGAGTTTGGATGTGGTGGGTTCCAGTTTTTTTTTTTTTTTTTTTAATACTGGTTGGTGTTTAATATGGGGCCCACAAATATTTTTTTTAAATATTAGTTGTTGTTTAATATATATGGGGCCCACAATTTCTTTTTACAATTTTTTTTTATTATGGGCTGTTTAATATGGGGCCCAATATATATATATATATATATATTTCTTTCATTGGGGGGGGGGGGGGGGGGGGGGCACAACGGACGACGAAAAAGGAGCCCCAACCGTTGCTTCTTAATAGTAGTAAAATCAACCCTTTCTTCATTCTAATTTCAAACCAAAACAGGCCCAAAACGGCCAGCCCAACAACATACCCGATCCACTTCAATTTAATTTCCCAAAACCCTTTCGTCTTTCATTTTTTTCTTGAAGAAAAACCAAACGAACTGGCACGACTCAACCCGCCATGACTGGCACCCACACTAACTCCTAGAGCCTGTTTGGATTGGCTTATAAGTTGCTTATAAGCTATTTCAGCTTTTTTTAGTGTTTAGCTGGCCAGCTTAAAGCCATTTTGTGCTTAAAATAAGCCCAAAAAAATAATTGGGCTTGTTTGACTTATCTTATCTAAAACATCTTATAAGCTAAAAACAGCTTATAAGCCAAAAAAAAATAAGTTAGGCTACCCCAACTTTTTTTTTTTTTGGCTTATAAGCTGTTTCCAGCTTATAAGCTGCTTTTTTTAAGCCCAACCAAACAGGTTCCTAGTGGGCGAACCAACACACAAGTCACCTATTCATTCAAATCCACTTTTATATTAACCATTCGATTAGTTATTACCCATTCAAGCACAAGATAATAAAAATAAGTCATGTCATAAAACAATGAAATAAAATGCGGAAGTCCTAACTATTACAAATCCCAAAATCCGAAAGTCACCGTACAAGGACTCTAATCTAAAACATGTCTATGGAACGAAATCTGTCTAAGAATAACCACAATGTCTGGAGTAGAAATAGACATCACAAAGAAGATCTTCGGGCAGCCTGGAATGGATAGAAGCTCACCCTAAAATCTGTCAGCAACGGCCTCACACTAGATATGAGGACGGGTAGCAGTCTCTGGATCGCAATCTGCACTCAAAAGAATGCAGCAAGGTAGTATCAGTACAAACACTATGTACCGGTAAGTATCATAGGTCGACTAAGATTAGTATCATGCATATATCATAAAAGTAATAAAATAGACAAATCAGCCAACAATACGAAATCAATAATCCAACAATATATCAACCAAGGATATTACAAATCAAGTCACCAAAGATATCAAGAATCGATCAGTAGAAACAACAAACGGGAACCTATATACCAATCGTTCTGGATACTCATTAGACCCAAGCATAAAACCTCCGCTCTGGAAAGAACCTTGAACGTGGTCCACATCAAGTACCACTCGTTTCCGGAACGAACCTCGGACCATGAGCCCATAATCTAGGTCACATACTCATTTCGGTCAACTGTTCCTTTTCATACATCTATAAATAATAGTATTTCTTACCCTCTTGTTATCAATTCTCAAATCATCATTTTGTATCACAACTACACCAAGAAGATCATATTAACTTCTCATCACAACAACATCAACTGTAGAATAAACACAATAAATAATGGCATGAAGCCCACACGGTCACTCAATCAATAGCACATAGGAGTTCAATCGCACAAACACATCATGTATGAAGACTAGGCATGCTTTTTCCTATCGAATTTACAACACATACAATCAACTAATCAAAGTCTAGAAATTAGAATGATCAATAAGTCAACTAATCAAAGTCTAGAAATTAGAATGATTAATAAGTCATACTTACTCTAGTCACAAAATAAATGCAAGACACCCTTCCCTTTAGCCCCATTCCAATGGGTGAATAATTTTCTAGGTGTAAAACAACCTAACCATGGCCCTACTAAGGCCACTAACCATGGCCTTAGTAACCATTAACCATGGCCTTGGTATTCATCGACCTAGAAAAGGCATACGACAAAGTGCCGAGAGAAGTTCTATGGAGATGCTTGGAGGCTAGAGGTGTACCTGTGGCGTACATTAAGGCGATCAAGGACATGTATGATGGGGCCAAGACCAGTATAAGGACTATGGGAGGAGACTCAGAGCACTTCCCAGTGGTGATGGGGTTGCACTAGGGATCGGCTCTTAGCCCATTTTTATTTTCCTTGGTGATGGATGGATTGACGTGGCAAATTCAAGGTGAGGTGCCATGGTGTATGTTATTTGCGGATGACATAGTCCTGATTGACGAGTCTCGCAGTGGAGTTAACGCTAAGCTGGAGGTTTGGAGACAAACTCTGGAGTCTAAAGGGTTCAAGTTGAGTAGGACCAAGACAGAGTACTTGAAGTGCAAGTTTAGTGATATAGTGCATGAGGCGGACGTTGAAGTGAAACTTGGCACCCAGGTCATACAAAAGAAATATATTTTCAAGTATCTTGGGTCTACTATACAAGGAAATGGGGACATTGATGATGACGTCACACACCGTATTGGTGCAGGGTGGATGAAATGGAGGTTTTCCTCCGGAGTGTTGTGTGACAAGAAGGTGCCACCAAAACTTAAATGCAAGTTCTACAAAGTGGTGGTTAGACCAACTATGTTGTATGGGGCGGAGTATTGGCCAGTCAAGAAATCGCATGTTCAGAAGATGAAAGTGGTAGAAATGAGAATGCTGCGATGGATGTGTGGGCACACTAGGAGCGATAGGATTAGGAATGAAGTCATCCGAGATAAGGTTAGAGTAGCCTCAGTGGAAGACAAGATGCGGGAAGCGAGCCTGAGATGGTTTGGGCATGTGATGCGGAGAGATGCAAATGCCCTAGTGCGGAGGTGTGAGAGGCTGGTTAGCGACAGTTTCAGAAGAGGTAGAGGTAGGCCGAAGAAGTATTGGGGAGAGGTGATTAGACAGGACATGGCACATTTCCTGCTTACCGAGGACATGACCTTAGATAGGAGGGTATGAAAGACTCCTATTAGGGTAGAAGGCTAGTAGGTAGTCGAGTTTATCCTTTCTTACGAGTAGTTTTATTGCTCTATCATTTCTTGTTTCTTGATTTCTGCGAGTATCTGTTGGTTTATAATGGCTTATTTACTTTCATTGTTTTCATTTTCATAATTGCTTTGATTTGTTTGCCGGTATCTGACCTTTCATATGCCTTTTCTTGAGTCGAGGGTCTTCCGGAAACAGCCTCCCTACCTAAGGTAGGGGTAAGGTCTGCGTACACTCTACCCTCCCCAGACCCCGCGTTGTGGGATTCATTGGGTATGTTGTTGTTGTTCTTTTGAAACGATTTGCGTGATTTGGTTGTGGTTTGTGTGCGTGAGGGACAAGCCCACATTAAACCTTGTTTGTACTATATTATATATACGTATTCATGATTGTTTTCCTCTATAAGGGATGATTAAATATTGAGATATAAAGCTTTGGTATTTGAATTCGAATTACCCTTTAGGGATGTTTAAACTTGATATTTGGAAAGCTTGATTATCTCATATGAATGCTCTATAAATGCATTGTGTTGAATGTGAAACTTGTTTAAAGAAGTGAGTCTGTTTTCTAAAACTGACATGATTGATGTACCCCTATAATAGGAAGATAAACATAATCCATGAGGAATAATTTGGCTATCATGATATGACTTGGGGTTCGGTTTCTATGCCATGATTGATGATTCGGCTAATATTCTATGATTTGTATCTTGTTTGTGTTTGGCCTAGCTACTCGGAGGAAGGGTAGTCACTATGGATCCTAGTGGAGTTTTCCTAGCCATTCGGGAGGAAGAGTGGCCATCGAGGGTCGATAGCCCCGGTGTGGTTCATGCCTAGGCATTCGGGAGGAAGAGTGGTTATCGAGGGTTTATAACCCTGATGTAGTTTTGCCTAGCTATTCGAGAGGAAGGATATCCTTCGAGGGTGGCAACCCTGATGTGATGCTGCTAAGTCGGTTTAGGAAACTTTAAATGGTCATCCCTTTGTTACATTGATTTGGTCCTGTATTGGCATGTGTTACTTTGATTTGTTGTGAGTGGCTTGATGATAATGAACTTGTTCGCTTATGAGTGGTTGGTTTTTTAATATATTGATCTCGAATTGAAAAGGCTTAAATGGTAATAAACGGTATACTGAATCAGAAAAGATATATACTTGTCTTGATGGTGTTATATTGATGATTTTGAGTTGTACGATTGATCTTGTCTTTGATTTCAGATTATTCTACTAGAACAGTTTTCACTAATCATTATTGTATTATTTTGTTATATTACTTATTGTCCACGAGACACTCACTAAGTACTCAGTACTCAGGCATACCATTTTTTATGGTATGTTAGGTAACGAAGAAGAGCAGGTACAGACAGATCGCGGATTAGGAGTACTTGCTGCTTTCCAGACTTTTGGTGAGCCCACACCTTCATTCATGGGACACCTTCTATTTTACTTATTACTTTTATTTTCCGGGCTGCGTCCCGAAGTTAGAATATTATTTATGTCTCGTAGAAGCTCCATAGATAGTTGTCAGAATTATGGGTAGATTGTCGAAGTCTCGTATGAGTTGTTGGGTGTTTTGCCACGTTTACGACTATTTATTTATATTAGACTTTCGCTGGTTTTATTCATAATTGTTATCACAATTTATTTAGTTATTTATAACTTATTTAATTATATAATAAAATATTATTAAAAAGGGACTTGTTGTTATTAATGCATAAGGTGTTTCTGGTGTTGTTCATAGCATCAGATGCCTGTTACGTCCAGGGTGGGCTTTGGGGCGTGACAAGCTTGGTATCAGAGCCTATGTTTAGATGTGTCCTAGGATGTGTCTGTGTCTGTGGAGCTGTGTCTAGTATAGTCTTCCTTGTGCAGCCTGATCACCTGCATGATCGAAAGACTACCAGGACATTAATAGGTGTTTCTCATTCCTCTTTATTCTAAATTGTGCTATATAGCTTGAACTTCCGTTAGGATCATTCTGACGCATTCGATAATTCGTGCCTCACAGAAATGGCCTTAACTCGTGTCGTAACTTCTAATCAAGGAAACAATGGTGCCTCTGGTTCACCATCTGGCGGACGAGCCGCAAGGATCACTAATCGTACCACTGTTGAGACTAATGTTGGGATTGGAAACGACAATGGAGACCAAGCTCCACTGCCGGCACCACCTGCTCCAGCTGCCCCTGCTGCAGGCATAGCTGATATTGGGTCGATGCAGAATGCGATCCAAATGCTTACCACCCTTGTTGCAGCCTAACTTCAACGTGGGGGTGCGGGTACGGAACTCGGTGGTAGAGGAAGGCTTAAGCACTTTTTGGGGCTGAATCCGCCCAAGTTCTTTGGTTCACGAGAGGAGGAGGATCCCCAGTACTTTATGGATGTGACTTTCAAAGCTCTAAGGGCCATAGGTGCTCATGCTTCTGAACCTGTGGAATTCGCATCATATCAATTGAAAGATATTGCTCATCCTTGGTTCGAATTGTGGGAGAGTGAGCGAGGTAATAATGCTCTAGCTCCTACTTGGGCTGAATTTGAGAAGACATTCATGGAGAGGTTCTTGTCTGATGAGGTGCAGTTTGCTATGGCTACTAAGTTTGAGAAGATTGAGCAGGGCACTAAGTCTGTTCGTGCATGCAGCTTGAAGTTCACCCGTTTGGCGAGGTATATGGCGTATATGATTCCGACTGAAAAGCACAAGTTGACCCGATTTGTGCGTGGTTTAGTACCACATATCAAGTCAGCATGTGCTGCTGCTTCCATGTCTCCTATTTGTACATTTTCATCTTTGGTTGGATTCGCTGAGCAGCAAAAGAATTGGAAGGGCTAAGAGATGATATAAAGGGAACAAAGTAAGAAGGCCCGATCTGCGGGTGGTTTTACTGTTTCGTATGATAGAGGGCAGCGGAAAGAAAATTCTGCACTTCAATAGTTTGTTTCTCAGTCTAATGTGGGCGTTCCATCTGGTGGACAAGGTTAGAGGAATAATGATCAGAACAAATATTCGCAAGGTAGTAACCGGCAAGCATTCAGATGAGAGGATTGTGTTTGTCACCATTGTGGGATTAGGGATCATATCAAGAAAGATTGTAGGAAGTGGCTTCATGAAATGGCTAACTCTTCAGGCCAAAGGAATAATTCGTCGGATGGTAATGCTAACAACACCCCTAATGCTCATGCTAATGGGGCTGGTAAAATGGTTGCTAACACTGCTAATGGGGGACAAGCTCGACTTTATGGTTTGACTTGTAGGGAGGCGACGGAAGACCCTGACGCCGTGGTCACAGGTATTCTAACTATATGTTCTCTTGAAGCGTATTCGCTGATCGATTCGAGTTCAACTCTTTCTTATATAACGCAATATCTTGCCCTTGATTTTGGTGTGGAACCCAAGCAATTTTTAGAACCCTATACTATGAATACCCCTACTAGTATTCTCGTTATTGCTTCTAGAATCTATAGAGATTGTGTAGCCGTTGTTAAGGGCCGTGAGACTACTTCTGATTTGTTGGAAATAGGAATAGTGAACTTTGAAGTGATTATAAGGATAGAATGCTTTCTAAGTGTTATGCAATACTAGGTTGCCGATTAAAAATAGTTAGGCT
Organism: Lycium barbarum; assembly: GCF_019175385.1. Taxonomy (NCBI): domain Eukaryota; kingdom Viridiplantae; phylum Streptophyta; class Magnoliopsida; order Solanales; family Solanaceae; genus Lycium; species Lycium barbarum. The sequence continues at coordinate 107,374,088 of NC_083339.1, read as the reverse complement.
TGTATTTGTATATGAACCCATAATGATTTGAAGAGTAATATCGTTAAATCTCGAGGTAGACTACATTTGTAAATCCCTTATTCCATGCTTAGGCTTGTCTGGTGTAGTTGTGGGAGTCTCTGTGAGGAATATATGGTTATTGTTAGAGTATTATATGAGTTTTGTTTGAGATAGCTTGCAATACAAAGGAACACTAGCGAGAATTTTGAAGAATTGAGGTTTAGTGAAAATCTTAGGCCATAACTTTCATTCGAGGACGAATGATCCTAAGGGGGAGATAATGTAACATCTCGTAAACCCGAGTTAGGTGTGTATGTGTAAAAACTAGTATTAAGATGATACTATGGCTATATTAATCCATTCGGGATAAATTTGAGTGATGAGCAGTCGTTTTATACTACTCGATTGGAATCCACTAATGATTCACATGAAGTTCAAGAACATGTTTGTAGGCTCAGAAAGCCCTAGTTTTCAAAACGTAAAGAAAATTCATAGAAACGAATAAAGCTTTAAGCTTTCTCATCTAAATCCATTGTAGATTGATTGTTGAACCTTGGGAATTCCATTTTGCTAGCTTTTAGCGGGATTTGAGGTATGTCTCTTTTTGAACATACTCTTTTGAAACGATTTGTGTGATTTGGTTGTGGTTTGTGTGTGTGAGGGACAAGCCCACATTAAACCTTGTTTGTACTATATTATATATAAGTATTCATGATTGTTTTCCTCTATAAGTGATGATTAAATATTGAGATATAAAGCTTTGGCATTTGAATTCGAATTACCCTTTAGGGATGTTTAAACTTGATATTTGCAAAGCTTGATTATCTCATGTGAATGCTCTATAAATGGATTGTGTTGAATGTGAAACTTGTTTAAAGAAGTGATTCTGTTTTCTAAAACTGAAATGAATTGATGTACGCTTATAATGGGAAGATGAACATAATCCATGAGGAATAATTTGGCTATCATGATATGACTTGTGATTCGGCTTCTATGCCATGATTGATGATTCGGCTAATATGCTATGATTTGTATCTTGTTTGTGTTTGTCCTAGCTACTCGGGAGGAAGGGTAGTCACTATGGATCCTAGTGGGGTTTGCCTAGCCATTCGAGAGGAAGAGTGGCCATCGAGGGTCGATAGCCCCGATGTGATTCATGCCTAGGCATTCGGGAGGAAGAGTGGTCATCAAGGGTTCATAACCCTGATGTGATTTTGCCTAGCTATTCGAGAGGAAGGATAGCCTTCGAGGGTAACAACCCTGATGTGGTGCTGCTAAGTTAGTTTAGGGAACTTTAAATGGTCACCCCTTCGTTATATTGATTTGGGCCTGTATTGACATGTGTTACTTTGATTTGTTGTGAGTGGCTTGATGATAATAAACTTGTTCGCTTGTGAGTGGCTTGTTGATGATATTGATCTCGAATTGAAAAGGCTCAAATGGTAATAAATGGTATACTGAATCGGAAAAGATATGTACTTGTCTTGATGGTGTTCTATTGATGATTTTTAGTTGTACGATTAATCTTTTCTTTGATTTCAGATTATTCTATTGGAACAATTTTCACTAATCATTATTGTATTATTTTGTTAAATTACTTATTGTCCCCGAGACACTCACTGAGTACTCAGTACTCAGGCATACCATTGTTGTTTTTGATGGTATGTTAGGTAACGAAGAAGAGCAAGTACAGACAGATCTCGCGGATTAGGAGTACTTGCAGCTTTCTAGACATTTGGTGAGCCCACACCTTCATTCGTGGGACACCCTCTATTTTACTTATTGCTTTTAGTTTTCGGGCTGCGTCCCGAAGTTAGAATATTATTTATGTCTCGTAGAAGCTCCATAGATAGTTGTCAAAATTGTGGGTAGATTGTCGAAGTCTCGTATGAGCTGTTGGGCGTTTTGCCACGTTTATGACTATTTATTTATATTAGACTTCCGCTGGTTTTATTTTATAATTGTGATCACGATTTATTTAGTTATTTATAACTTATTTAATTAAATAATAAAATATTACCAAAAAGGGACTTGTTGTTATTAATGCATAAGGTGCTTCTGGTATTGTTCATAGCATCGGATGCCTGTTACGTCCTGAGTGGGTTTTGGGGCGTGACAGTTATTCTCTGTTTACTATCAGCTCACTTTTCCTTAACTTGGATAAAATCTGTGTTAAGTATTTTCAAAACAATTGGTATTCTCTGTTTTTTATTTAGATCAAGATTAATTTACTAAATTGATAAGGGTTAGGGAGTGTTTAAAGTAAGATTGGTAATCCTTTCTTTCTTAGACATGCTTATCAAATTATTATGATATATTACTACTATTTGGATTAGCCATTAATGGAAGCAGTATGTGCCAGATGGTTATCTCTTTAATTTTCTTCGCAAATTCAAGTTTGGGTGTACGTCTTTCAATAACATCTTATGGTGATTTGTTAGCTGCTAGAAGCTGATTCATTTATATGAATTCTGTGTCGCGTACTTGTTATCCATATCACTAATAAGAGTTGTGTTTCAACTTGAGATGTTCTTTAAGTAAATTAAGTCTTTTTCGGATTCTCAACTTTAAAGGATAGTATTTGTGTGTTCACATAATGACCCTGGAAACATTGGTTAAATTATGAGGTTCTTCATTTCCTTGAAGTCCTGAAAGTTAAACATTGGTCCTTTTGACATGTCGTATATTTTAAAATATGGACTAAATCATGATAATATTTCAAATGAGTCATCTACCTTATGCTCCACTTGTTGTTAGTTTGGTAACAATATGTAATTCTTGATACTCATTCTTCACCCTTCTCTTGCTTTGCATAACTCGAGGGTGCTTTCAAATCTTAAACATTCTTGAGCTTCTACTGAACATGGGAACGTTGCTGCACTAGTGAAGCCCGCAAAAGTGTTGTACTTTAATAAGTGTGCTGCTGCCTATTGCTACTGTTTCAAACTTGGTTTGGTGATTTGACGTCCACAGGCCAAGAGCTGCTGCATCCTTGGCCTTTTACACCTCATTTTGGGAGTAGTTTGCTGCTGAACTTTTGCCCAGCTTGTCGTCGTATTTTTTCGATTTTGCTATTGCATTTTCGGGGCAAAAATTGATGTACGTATTGCAAATTTGTTGCTATAGTTCTGAACTAAAGTTGCTACTGAATCTTGGGCAAATTTGAGTCATTTTGTTGCTGCATATTGATGCAAATTACTATTGTCCTAGTTGCCATATTTGAGCTTGATGGCTGTTGCGTTTTGACGAGATTCAGCTTTGCATTTGTTAAGATTCAACTGCTGCTAGCCTGTTAAGCAGATGCTGCAATTTTTCAAATTTAAAGGCTACAGTTTTGATATCAACAGATTGCTACACTTGAAAGATTCCACTGATACTACACTTAATTGGGCCAATGAAAAAATGATTTTTGAGGCCATGCCTTGTCCGAAAAGGTTATCCCTCGGTTTAGGCAATGATGATATCATAGTATAGTAATAAAGTAGGATCCAACATGCGTTTGGTAAGGCTACTAGAACGATTGACGAGTCACTAGTTCGCAGCCACGACATGTTCCGGAGTCCTTTTCCCTAGATTAAAAAGAAACATGAATTTGAGCCTCCGTAATCAAAGCTCTCAAAGTTTGATACGAGTCCGAGAGATATTATTATTTATGTTCATAAACGTCACCCTATGGGGTGGCGTATCATTTTGACTAACTACTTTTCTTTCTATTTGTGCGAGGTACAAATAAAGTGAAGTATGTGGCGCGAAACTTAAAGAGGAAGTAAAGAATCGGATGCTTAAAGCCTTGGAGAGTTGGAGCTTTGGATGAAGAACTAGAAGAGCATGGAAGACCTATTCCCTTCGCAGGAGAGGACAAATGGAATAGGATTGCCGAATGATTTGGGCCCAAGGCCGAAAAAGCTAAACTTTCTTTCCCTTTCTTTTAGTATAAGTTTTACATTATTTTCTGTAAGAATATGTAAAAATGCACTTGTATGGATATTGAAACCCTTATAAGTTAGAACCTAGAATTTAGTTGCGGGTAGGGACCCGAACATGTTTCAAATTAGATACGAAAGATAAGTGAGTTGTATTCCATTTTGTTAAAAGTAAATAAAAGTGAAAAAATGTTTTCTTATCCAAAAAATGGATTACCTTTGAATATATCTTTAAAGTATGTTTCATAATTTGAAAAATTCGAGAAAGAAAAGGAAAAAAAATGAATTCAAATGAATGGAATTTTCTTCAAAACTCGAGTTTGGGTAAATAGTTCTGAGCATACGGTTGACCAAAGAGACAAAATGTGGATAATGCATGAAATGATAAAAGACTATACATATACGTATATACATATATATTTTCTTATATACAAACACATGGCATTAGTTTTAGACAGGATATACCCAATATACTATCCTTATAAGTAAAAGGACAATATTATTTTTACCTAGATATTTTAAATCCGAACTTAAACTACCCTTATTTAAAAGGAAATTCTTTAATTCTTTGAAAAGCCAATATGATATGCCACGACAGTATTTTTATATGGGAAATTAAACAAAACATAAGCAGTTCATACAAAATCACACATTGAAACTCGAAGGTCAACCGGATACTATCCTTAATACTAGGGTGTCTAACACCTTCCCTAGGGGATCACCAGAACCCTTACCTAGAACTTTGGTTACAAAGGCTTTTTCATGAAATTTGAATAAATCCTTTGAACTCGGTTTTTCTAATTTCCTAAAAATTAAGTGGCGACTCTTTTTCAAAATAAGTCCGAAAGAGCACCAACAAGTTCTTAGTAGCTTTCCGAGCGCTAACCCCGCCCGTGAAATGCGAATCGTAACACATATCGTAAAAATCCTCTTGATGTTTAACTACACTAAGCATTGAATAGATTTTCTATTGAAATATGTTGCTGAGCCTTGAGAATTTGCGCAGATGCAACAGAGATCCAACAACCACAAGCTTTTTATATTAGCCTACCACCATAACTTGCCAACCCTTCATCTTCATAGTCTAGACCATAACAGCAAAACAATTTAATACAACTAAAAGCGTATGTCTTAATATTTGCCTTAACTTCAAATGATAGTGGAACACAATAAATGATTTATTTTTAATATTGAGGAATTGCAAATGTGAGTAACGTAGATTAAGCATTACTTTAAGAAGTGTTTTTTTTTTTTTTTTTTTTTTTTTTTTTTTTTTTTTTTTTTATAGCATATAGGTGAAGAAAAATAAGAGAAATGCCAAAATTTGAGAAAGATAAATAGAAATGGTGGCCATAGAGAGGTGTCACATCACCTTGTCTATGCCTAGTTTTATATTATATATAGATAATTGACAATTATTTGTAGGAGATGCATTATAAGCTTGTTTGTTAAACAGTTAACGTAAGGAATATAATTGATCAAGGGAGAATATTGCAACAAAAAGATTGTGAGATGTTTAACACTTTGTCCAATATACTTATAAACTGGATTAATTAGTTCATTAGTACATTAAAATACTACTAAATTTTCTGCTTATATAGTTTTTTTTTTCAATTTTTCAGTCAACAATTTAAGGGTTTCAAATTCTCTCAGGTATTTTTATTTCTAAATTCAATTGGTAATATTATTAGTGCTTTTGAAATAGGTTTTGAATCCCAAATTCATATTAAACAATAAATATAGTAGCTACAATTCAACTACTTTTTTAATGCGGGAATACTGAGAAAGTCAAAGATTATGATCTTTATATATGAAAACTTAAATTCTGATAAAATTTCAAGTGAAAGCATTTGAAAAGTTTTTGCAAAAAAAATTAGAAAGACATAAAAATATGAAAAATAACGAGCTAAATAATTGGAGCGAAAAAATCAAAGTAATTACTTAATAATGTTTTGACTTTATAACTGTCTGATTAATTCTTTCTACCTCAAATTGAGTGTATGCGTGTTGGTAGCCAATATGATCGTAGTCAACGAAAGTTACATATAATTTTTAAAAGAAAGGACTTAAATATTTAGATAATATAAAGTTATTAAATTTGAGAAATACTCTCTTAAGTACATCATGCTACTCCTTTAAAGTTTTTAAATAGTGCATTAGATGGAGTCAATATTTTGTCATAAATATAAAATTTATGAGCATTGGAATAATTTGGATAATACTTCATTTGTATCGCTGATAAACTAAGATTGCATGGATAATTAAGGAGCAAGTTATTATTAGGGCCTGTTTGGAAAGCCACCCAGGTAATTGGAATTGGATGTAATTGAGTGTAATTACACAGTTTGACCTGTTTGTTTGACCAGGTAATTACCCAGTTAGGTGGGAATTGAGTGTAATTGACAGGGTGTAATTACACTCTCCAATTCTCAGGGGGGGGGGGGGGGGGGGGGGGGGGCTGAGAATTGAGTGTAATTACACCCTGTAATTACACAGTTACTTTTTAGTTTATTTCTTTTTTATTTTATTTTATTTTATTTCTTTTATTTTTTCTTTTATTTTAATTTCTTTGCTTTTCTAATTTATTTTTTTATTTCTATTAATTAATTAATTTTTTATTTTTACTTTTTAATTATTTTTATTTTTTAAAATATATTTTTATTTTTATATTATTTATATTTCATTTCCTTTCTTCTCATTTCCAACCTTTACTTCTTGTGGTTCCATGTGCTCGTATTTTTTTATTTTTTTTATTTTATTCATTTAGCATAACAGTATTATTATTCTAATTTTTGAAACTACATCTCTTAATATTAGAAAGAATGAGTCATTAACAAACTTGACATATAATGAGTAACGTTAATAAAGTATAATTTCGTTGTGAATGTGATTATAGACTTATATTTTTCCTTTCTTTTGAATTATAGGAGTATTTACTTATGTTACGTTGGAACTTACTTATGTAATGTTGGAATTTGACATAAGAGTATTATGTTAAAAACATTTCTTTTGGATTTTGAATTTAGGTTATATTTTTTACTTTAATTTATTTGTTTTAATACTATTGACTTGTTATTTCACATTGCTTGTTGTTTATTTTTCACTTATAATTGATAGAATTTTTGTTAAACATTTGAATAATATTGTGGCATTATATTTATAAATATTCTTTTTTTTCACAACATCAAATCCCATGATGTTCTCACAAAAAAGTATTTATAATCAATTAAAATAAAAATATTATTAATTTGAAATTATATATCAACTATTTTTTACAATATTAGTTACAAATATATGATTATTAATTAACATATTTTCAAGAAATAATGTGTTATTAAATAGTTAATTTAATATCATGTATAAAGGCACATATTTTTTAAATATTAATTTTAATTTTTTTATAGTGAAGTTTTATTTTAAAATTAAACTAACTGTGTAATTACACTTGTGCAACCAAACAACACGCTTGTAATTACACTGTAATTACATTATGACAAACAAACAGGTCATTGTAATTATAATACTGTGTAATTACTAGGTTGTGTAATTACTAGGGTAGTAATTACACCAATTCCAATTACCAGGTGGCTTTCCAAACAGACCCTTATTGAATACTTGGATAAAGCTCACTATGGAATTTTTTCTCTCACTATTTTTTTTTCTACCGATGATTTTTAAATATTTGGTGAGCTAAATTTATATATGTATTGGTGCATATCTTCGGAGAAACCAATTGATTTGTTCCAAGATCATTCTTCAGGCCTATTTAATTTGTGTTACTTCCAAAGTAATGATTCAGATTCTTTTGAAATGAGATTTTGATTTGAAACATTTTTGAATCATTAACTTGATTTTTGAAGCAATGTCTACATCTTATTTTATTTTACTTTTTATCAATTTTCTATGCATGATAAAATTGTTTGTCTTGTCACATATTTTCTTAATGATTAACGCGGGAAATCTCGTGCAACGCACGTACATAGGAACTAGTTATCATATTATACTAAAAGTGAAAAACTCCTTAGTGTAAAGTTGGATTATCATTTTGCTCCTGTAGTAAATTAAAATCTAATTAAATTTCTAATAAAATAATAATATTTTAATGCATTTAAATCAAGAATTAATTAGCAATAGAAAACTGATGAGATCATATTAAATGATGAATTATTTCTATAGTCAGAACGTGTGCCTTAGAATTAATTTCACAACCTTTTCACCTCCTAGCTTAATGTTGATGGATAACCAGGCTTTTCTCCGTGAAATTCAACAGCTGAAGAATATGAAGAGCTGTCATTGCTAAAATAATGAAAACTAAATGATTATTCTTAAATGGGTACATGATTCAAGCCTTCTCCCTTTAATCTTAAACTGAAGAATTTGAAGAGTATGCAGTTAAAGCAATATACCAAATTCAAATTTGTCAGCTTGGATTCTTCCACTAGCGGTTTCTATTCCTCTGGTAAGTTCCGTCCTTTCCCCCTCTGTTTCCGATCTTCTATTTTTTGTTTGTAAGACTCTGAGCAGTTTAGTTCACCATTTATGTATCTCTTCAAATTAGGAAGGATCAAGTGGGCCGGGCCAGCCCGGACCCATCCCGGTAAACCCGGCCCACCACCGGTCCGGCCCAAACCCACTAAGAGGTGTAAGGGGCTGGGCTAGGTGGGTTTAATTAGGGGGCTGAGCCGGACAAGGTGGACAGCCCACCAGCCCAGCCCACCAGCAGCCCGGGTGATGGCCCACCGGAGCACCGGCCCGACCCACTTCAAATAATAATAAAAAAAAGTACTACATTTATTACTAATAATAAGTATTTTAAAAACATTATATCCAATAAAATAGCTGTAGCTATAATTGTGGGATTCTTAAAATTTTGGAAGCAAATATATGAAATATTTATTAATTATTCAAAACCATAGTTAGAATCTTACTTTAGTTAATTAAAACTTAACCATTAATTTTAACTCATGCAATGTGTCTCTTATTCAAGTAAGAACTTGGGGAAAATGGAGAAAATGAAAATGGAGAGGAGTCGGATCCGTTAATATTTAATTGCTACTAAATGAAAACTAATTGGCTCTCCTTGTTTTAAAAAAAAAAATTAGTGGTCACTGGTCAGCTAATAAAACTAAAGGCTCACTGAGCCTTTGAATTTCTTTTCAAATTTGTGTAATAATTTTATTTACAAGAATAATAATTTGTACGCAGTCAAAATAGAACTATAAATGTAATTGTGTAAAACTAATCCTACACAAGCAGCAACTCCAAGATAAATTTCTGCGAGGGACAAACATTGATCAGTGTCCAAAAGCAACAAGACATTATAACTTTATAAGAGGCTGACAAAATCAGTGAAATGACAAGCTTCTGAAATTGCTGATGCGTGAAATAAATCAAATACCCCTTTTAAGTTACTATCTTGCTGTTGGCTTACACAAGTTCAAAAATATTTCAATATGTTATACAGTATATAATAATATAAACTATTAGTTATATATATATATATATATATATATATTAATAAAATCTTATTAGTTTCAAATATTTTATATATAATAATAATTAAATATTTTTTAGCGTATTGAAATGTCTCCGCCGATAATGGAGGTGTGACAATCTGCACATGACATTAGGACTTAGGATCAGATGAGATAATTAAATTAAGAACTTTGGTTTAGTATCAAAACTCATGTGCATTGTTCCCATTTAGTTCCCATTTAGATGAGTAGGAAATTTAGAGAAAGAGGAGAGTAGGGAATTGTGAGATAATATGGAGAGGAATGAATGGTATTTATAGATTGAAAATACGGCCAAAGTATAATTTAAGGAACTTTATGGTTAAAATAAAGTTGACAACAACTAGATTTTAAAGTATCAAACTTAATAAATTTTAGTATTAGAATTTTTTAAAAAATAATTAAAATCGGGCTCGGCCCACTAACTAAAACCCGGCCCGGCCCACTAACTAAAACCCGGCCCGACCCACTAACGGGCACGGTTAGTCCTAGGTGTAGCCCCTATCCGAGGTGGGCTGGGCCGAACACCCTTTCCCTCTCCAAGCCCGGCCCCTTAACTTACGGCCCGGCCCGGCCCCTTGTGGTCCACGTTAAAATGGCCCGCCCCGACCCACTTGACACCCATACCCCATAATATCACCCCCTTGCAAGTGGTTTCCTTAATCTATTTATCCCTACTTTCGTAGAGGATTAACATTAATTTCCCATTTACTTTTTATTTTGGACTCCAAAAATTGATACGAGTTTACAAAATTTTCTTTTTCGTATCCATTACTCTCAAGACTAACCATAACTTTCGATATATTGATGGAAGGCAGGTGTGATAAAATTGGCCCGTGAAAGCATAATCCGTTCGATCCGTTTAAGTTTGGGCGAATTATTAATTCCCCTTATTAATTCAGTCTTTCTTGATCCACCCAATTCAATCCATCTAAAAGTTTGGCTGATATATAACCCAAATTGACCCATTAGAAGCTTTATTGTCAAAATATGCTTAAAAGTACTTTTTTGGTTTGATATGTTATATAAAGACACATATAATGAAGACAAAAATTGTTCGATTACTAAGAGTTGTGAGGATTGAGTTATGACCCATTGATTAGCCCATTTTGTCCCAACACAGCCCTCCTATTTCTTAAATCATCATACTTTGATCAGCACAAATTAAACTCAACCTGCCTATTTGACACTCTTAAGTGAAGGGTATTTTTATTTATTTAATTTAAATAATCTACAACATCAGAATAAAGTTTTTTTTTTAATATACTATTAGATCATCTTTCGGATGTCTACAAGTAAAATTCTTTAAACGTAAGATTTTTGTTATTCTGAGAATACGACAAGAGATATAACTGATATAAAAATTTCTTACGATGACGATGTATATATCTTAAACTCTTTCCTTTTTACAACTGAGTGTACTAAGCACATGTATTCTTTAATGTATGAAGAGATATAGTTAAAAAATAGGATGAATTAGATCCATCAGATCCTTAATCATACATAGAACGCTTCTTTCTTTAATAAACATTTGGATACAAATTTAAATTAATCGGTTAAATAAATTTCGGATGTCAAATCAGGGGCGGAGCCACGTTAGCTCCAGGGATTCATCCGAACCCCCTCGGTGAAAAATTACAGTGTATTTTCAAAGTTAAAATTATTTTATTATGTATATATAGTAGATGTTGAACCACTTGACTTCTTCGTGTATGTACCTTTTAGAATTTTTGAACTCCCTAGATGAAAATTCTGGCTCCGCCACTGTGTCAAATAACTACTCCTAATGGATGTGCTGACGGAAAACTTAAAAAGAAAAAAATAATGTTTTTGAACTGTTACTGAATCTATCTCAATTTCGTTAGATGTCTTATAACCAGTGTTTTAAAAGGCGGGGGCGTAAGGCGGGGCGTTTTACATACGCCTCGACGAGGCGTAAGCCTCGAGGCACGGGGCGTAAGCCCCATGGGTATTTAATTTTTAGTATTTCTTAAAATAACATAATTACAATAAATATTTTTAAATAGGTAAAATTACATAAAAAATAAAAGAAAACTGTATATATATATATATATATATATATATATATATATGTGTGTGTGTGTGTGTGTGTGTGTGTGTGTGTGTGTGTGTGTGTGCGCGCGCGCGCGCCCGTTGATCCTCACAAAAAAATGATCAAAGCAATCCATTATACACCGCTTATAACTTGTAATTATATATAGCATAATTTTACAAGTATAAACAATACAATGAAATAAAAGCTATTATGAAATGCAAATCAATTCTAACATTTTAACTTTCAAACACGGAAAAAAACATAGTTTCTTAAAACACTATTACTATCATACTATTCATTTTATCTCCCTATAAGCAAATAATCAATAAAATTTATCAATATTACAATTAAAACATAACTTCTTCATGAACAAAAAATAAAATTATATGATAATTCTGATACATAGGACTTATGACCAATGACAAGTGAAAATGTACAATTCCGCTATGTGTTTTTTTTTTTTTTTTTTTAAATTAAGTGATATTTACCCTCACGACGTTCTCAAATAGTAAATATCCAATACTACGACTTGTTATATGAGTTACACCCAATCTTCTATTTCTATAGATGAAAAACTATTAAGTATCATTATTTTGTTAAACAATTATGAGGGTGAATGATTTTAATTAAGGAATTTAAAATATAATTTGTGTAAGAACTGTTAGGCGAGCCCTGGGCGTTAGGCGTGTTTAGGGCGTACGGTTGGGCGCTTAGGGCGTAAGCCTCATAGGAACTAAGCCCCGCACGTTAGCCCCAGAGCGTTTTGCCACTGCCCTGCCCCGAGGCGAGCCCCGAGGCGAGTCCTAACACTGCCTTTTAAAACAATGCTTATAACTAGAGGTATACAACACCCCCACCCCCCGTCCCCTAACCAAATTCTAGAACCACAACGACGCAATCTTAGATTATCAAAATTGTGATTAAAACTGGTAAATAAAGTTCAGGCATAACGTACATGTCGAAAGAAAATTCATTACACTGATTAATAAGTAGTAAATGTTTCATGCTAAAAGATTCTACTAAATCATGTGAAATAGTCCAAACTGATTAAAAATCACATTTTTTGTTGTAATAGGAAGTTTTATAGTGGAGCATCAGCAAGATTTGAGGGCAATACCAGATATTAACAATCCAAAAAGCAAGTTGTGTCTTTGGATATTGGTGCCGAATATTCTCCACCGAACAAATAATTGCAGCATAAAGTCATTCAAAATGTTAGATTTTGTCCATACTGTAAGTGTGGAAGAGATCAAACATGAAACTAATATGGAAGTTACTATTTCGTCTCTTTCTTCAGCTTCAAGCTCTAGCTCTCTCAATTACGGTAAATACTTATTCATATCGGTATTTACATCAAACTATGTAAAGTTATTATGCTTAAGTGATTACATGGGGTGAAACAAATGACATGCATTCATTGGCTTGGTGTAAACACCGAGTGCGTGTAAGTTTTTACATTAAAAGATAATACTAAGCATTAATTACTTTTTAGTAAATATGATACTCCCTCTGTTCACTTTTACTTGTCCAATATTCTAAAAATAGATTTTCACTTTTACTTGTCACTTTTAGCATATCAAGAAAAAATAATTTATTTTTTCCTGTTTTACCCATAGTATTAATTACTCACTTCAAATCATTTTCAAAATTCAATAAAAAAAAATATGCACCAATTAATATGGGTGCATTGGTTAATTATGCACTTCATCTATTATTTCTTCAACAACGTGAAAAGTCCAAAGTAGACAAGTAAAAGTGAACGGAGGGAGTATATAATTAGGTATTTTGTCAAAAGTGTTCAGGATTCACTATATATGTACACAGTAGTTATTTATTTGTATCCACAATACAATTTTCCGAAAGATTGTTAAAATTACCCTTCCATCTATATGATTTTTACATTGTTAACCAGCTATAATAGGTCAAATTACTTAATTTAACAAGGAAATTGCACGAGTTTCCCATCAAATGGGTTGGTCTTTAGTTTTTGCTTTTCAAGTGGGTTGGTCTTTAAATTTCCCCCTTAACAATTGAACTTATGTCTACCGGGAAATAAGTTCTTTAAAGACGCGAAACATAACTTGTGAAATATCATGATACAAAAAATATAAATTTATGCTCTCGAAAAAGTTATTGATTATGTGGGATAAAAATTTAAAACCAGCACAAAATAAGTGCCAATGACTCTATTTTAATATCTCAGCTTCCAATAGTGAAAAGGGTGATAGCTACATAAGGGCTGAAGTCATCCAATGGGGCTAACTAGGTGTTAGTGATATTTTCTGGGCCAATAAAATGTTAGGTTAAATTTTGGAACCCAACTGTTGAAACATGGACCAGTCCAACAAATTCTCTGCTTATTCCCAACTAAATAATAATCATACTTATATTATTCCGGCCAGCTAAATTAATAAAATGTTATGGAAATACAAATGGACGCCACGAAAAGAGAGTTGTGTTTTCTAATTTTATCTCTATTTGGTTTGTTTTGCTTTTGTTCAAACTAAATGGATATCTGAGGTGGATATATTTGTGAATTCAGATTAAGAGAAAAGAGATGAAGCAGAAATATTTATGGCTAAGTTCTAGGACTTGATGCATATTAACCTAGCATGTTTTTAATCTATCAAGTACTGTAAACTGATTTTATTATTATTTAGTTATTTTACGTAAGTGATTAGTTTGCTCTAATATTAATAAAGATACTGTTTGCTTTTGATTTGTAAAACCGGTATGATCTTTCTCTTATAATTACGGAACACAAAACCATTCTTTTTGTCTGAGACATTTTGATCTTTGTATATTTATTGAGGCATGTGTTTTGTCCTTCAACTTCATTTGGTTATGATCTGAGAGCAGAGGCGGATGCAGGATTTGAAGTTTCCGGGTGCCATGCGTCATTCAATTAATTTGGGCTTCGGGTCGGATTATTCGTTTTTTCGAACTTTGATTCAGGTTATTCGTCTTTTCCGATGAAACATTTATTTATAGCAATATACAGAAGAGAAAAGCATAAAACAAAAAATTATGAATTTTGAAAGTAAAATGGAGATTTGGGTAGAATTTGGATACTGTTTTTTTTTTTTTTTTGCTGAAAAGTCCTGAAATAGTGAATCTGAACTGCAAAAAATGAAGCAATATGCCAACTTCTTTACAAAAATGTACATACCCACAAGCAAAATTACACTTTTATACATAACTCTACAAAAAGCACAAGCAAGATTATAACTTTTCTATAAAACAGTACACACCCACAAGAAAAATTACAACTTTTATACATAAATGTACAAAACCCACAATCAAGATTACAACTTTTATACGTAAATGTACAAAATCCACAAGCAAAATGACAACTTTTATACATAAATGTACAAAACTCACAAGCAAGATTACAATTTTAACACAAAAAAGCATTTTTGTAAGAAAAAAAACTCAAAAGAAATCAAGAAAGAAAGATGAAAAGATCCTTATAATGGATCAATGGAGGAAGTTGTCGAATGGGATTGGCTTTGGAGCAATGAAAAGGGTTTGTTTAGTTGATGAGAATTGAGAAGAGAGGGTTTGTTTCTTTGATGAGAATTGAGAAGAGAGAGAGAGGGTTTGTGTCTTTTTTTTAATGAGAAGGAAGAGAGGGAAAGTTCTATTTTTAACTTTAAGAAATAAACAAGTTAAGGATTAATAAATTAAATTAAGTTAATAAAGATTGCTACTGCTCATTGTGTCTGTTGAGCAGCACTGCAACACGGGTTAAAAAAAAAATAAAAAATTATGCAGCCGCTGGGGCTCAATTCCGCGACCAGAGAGCAGATATTAAAGCCTCTGTCCACTGGCACCAGCAGGTTACTTTGTAGTGGGGGTGCCACTTTAAATATTTGTACATAGCTTCTGTATATTACATATATATACATAGAGTTTCGGGTGAGGCTTGCGGGTGGCGTGGCACCCCTCCGACCCTTAATAGATCCGCCCCTGTCTGAGAGTAACAACAGAGAGTATAGCAAGTTTGGCCTCTTCACTTTATTTAGCAACATCGAAAAGAATTTTGAGGAAGATGAATTCATGAAGTTATAAATATCAAGCATGACTTCCACGATTGTATGAAAACATCTTACTAGTTTCTGTAAAAAAAATTATAAGTTTGATTACCTTATATTTACATAAACAATATTCATTTGATTCGTGATGCTCGTGGTTTCCTATAAATTATCTTTAGAAGGTCTGGTTCATTGCTTTAAAGTTAGAATACACGGGATCTTATATAATAATGTTATAATTGTCACACCCCTTTTTTTGGGTTTTTCCATTTGAAGTGACAGTTTTGAATATGAATTAGTTATTTTACAAAGTCGTCATTTGAAATTAAGTTTTGGTGTTCCAAGTCACCTTATGAATCCCTAATCAAAAGGAAATGACTCTTTTATTATGGTCCGCGAAAATAGAAGACTGGGTAAGGAATTCTGTTGACCGGGGAGAAGGTGTTAGGCATTCCCCGAGTCCCGTGGTTCTAGCACGGTCGCTTTATTGCCTTATACTTAGCTTAATCTATTTTGGATAAATTATGTTCCCGAGCCTTGATTTGCTCGTGCTTTTATTGTTGAACTTTTATTGGTTTTAACTCGGATGCGTAACCACATTCCGGATCTTTTAAGTGTCTCAAAATAAGATGCATAACTGCATTCTTATTCGAAACAAGATTAATTATTAAAACGAGTTTAGCTAAGGTGCGTAACCGCATCCTTGAGTTATTAAAAAAACGTATCGAAATAAGATGTGTAACCGCATTCTTAATCGAAACAAACGTCTTAAAACGTGCCTAAAGCTCGTTTAGAGTTAAAGGCAATTATTTGTCTTTAAAATCCGAGACTTAAAATTATTTGGTTAAACTTTCACTCTTTTGACAATGAGTTTTGAAACGTGTTCGCAACCCATTCCGCTCCTTTACAATTGGTTTTACTGCTCTTTTCTTTCATACTTGACAACGGGATTTGAAATAAATTCGCATCCCATCTCGCTCATCGCACAATTAACTAACTAATTCGAGCCTTAGATATTTGTTGAGGCTCAAAGTACCGTATGCATCTAATATTAAATTCCGGAACACGCAACTCGTAGTCAACAAAAATGTGAATATATTCAAGTGATTAAACAAAAATGTCCAAGTAATGTAGAAAAGAGGTATGAAAGCCAAACAATAAATACCATATCATGCTTTAAAGACTTTCACGTTAACTTCCACAATTCCAAACAAATTCAAACCTTAAACCAACATTTTGCTACTAACTATTAAAATTTTAAACATGCTAAAGTCCACTGGAAATCACTAAATTAATTAAGCACCAAACTTGGAAAATTAAATACGAATATGAAGACACTAAACAAAACTAATGCCATTTATTTTCACAAACAAAACTACATGTATAATCAAAACAAACACCATATCAATATTAACGTTTTTGCTTTTTTTTTTTTTTTTTTTTTTTTTTAATTTTTACAAAACACTAATACACAACAAATCATCTACACAAGCTCAAATAAATATTGGCAGGATATCGTACTCACTGTATAAGAAATAAAGAACTGATCCTCCTATTTTTATTAAACCAACTAAAACATGATCCATTTAATTCTTGAATCCAATGGTAGTCAAATCCAATTCAAACCAACTAAATTCCAAATTGATTATTTAACAGAATACGTTCAAACATAAAACTAGTAATCAATGCAACTCACTAACTACTATTCCCAAAAACATATCATTAAGAACCTATCAATATATACACCAGATTTGTATAACAAGTAAAAGGGGAATAAAAAAAAAGAGAAAATTAAACCTTCAATTGGAGCCAATAAGCTTCTTTTTTATCAGAGAGAACCTCGAGTGTTACAGTTGAAAATTATGAACAGAACTCGACTATTGAGCTTACATCAATGAAGGAAACCGCGACGGAGACTCGACCAAAAGACCTCGCGAACTCGACAACTTCACTCGGACCTTTGTTTAACAGAGGTTTACATGGTATTTTCAATGGTTTTTCATGGTTGGTTTTTGGTGGTCTTTTAGCTGGTTTCGGGTGGAGCTGTAATGGAGGTTTTTTTTAGGGTAAAACAGTGCAGCTTTCGGTGCTATGAAGGAAAGCTTTGTGCAGTCATCTTTATTTTGAGTTGGTTCAAGATACTTTAATGGCTGTTTTTGAGGTGAAGGAGAGGAGCAAAAACTTAAAAGAAAAATTTGGAAGAAAAGGAGTAGCTATGACATCAACTGCTAGGGGTGTACATGGACCGGGTTGGTTTGGATTTTTTAAAGACCAAACCAAACCAATTGCATCAGGTTTTTAAATCTATACACCAAACCAAACCAACAAAAGTCGGGTTTTTCAACCTCAGGTTTTCTCGGTTTTTTCGGATTTTTTTGGGTTTTTTCCGGTAAAGTCTTCATACAAAACATATAACTTGTACTTTAAATATTTTTTTAGTCCTAGTAAGATACGATTATCTAATTAAGAATAGGGTGTACATGGACCGGGTTGGTTTGGATTTTTTAAAGACCAAACCAAACCAATTGCATCGGGTTTTTAAATCTATACACCAAACCAAACCAACAAAAGTCGGGGTTTTCAACCTCGGGTTTTCTCGGTTTTTTCGGGTTGCTCGGGCTTTTCGGGTTTTTTCCGGTAAAGTCTTCATACTAAACATATAACTTGTACTTCAAATATTTCTTTAGTCCTAGTAAGATACGACTATCTAATTAAGATTATTAAGAAAATAACACAAAACGTGATGAGAGATGACATTGTACTAAAATATTCAACAAAAACAATTAATGAAATTGCATAAAATAAAATTGTCATAATCTAAAAGTACTAAGTCATGCTACAATAAATACAACAAATTTATAAGGCATGTAGAAAATGATCATAATCTTAGGGGTCGTTTGGTTCAAGAACAAATTATGCTGGGATTAATTACGTTGGGATAAGTTATGCTGGGATTAATTATTCTGGAGCTATTTTTATTGACTGTTTGGTATGTTGGACTAAAAGTATTATACATTGGATAATTTCTAAAAAGAAGAGGTTTCTTCCTTATCCCGGGATAACTTATCATGGGATAACTTATTTCACCCTGTGGCAGGTATAAGTTATCCCAACACTATTTTTACTCCTGGGATAACTTATCTCATGATTACTAACCAAACGAGGGATAAGAAATTGCTAAATTCTTATCCCAGGACTATTTATGTTTATCCTTCATACCAAATGACCCCTTCAAGTACTAAGTCATGCTAAAATAAGTACGGCTGATAAGTATTAATTACATGACTAGATATTAAAGAAAAAAAAATTAAGTTATGTATTTTCACTTTCTAAACTAATATAAAACTAAATAATAGATATCAAAATTATTGTCATTTCAGTGTTAGATATGAATTTCTTCTGTTAGCATTAGTATTGATTTGATTTTTGTTGAGTTTTATTTGAGTTACTAATATCATTGAGCTATAAAACTTATTAAACCATTCAAAATTCTAATTCCAAGCTTGAAATAATATGTTAAAAGACAAAAAACTATGAAAAAGTTAAAGAAACATTTATAAATTACATTATAAATGAATATTTCTATGTATAAAATATGTTTGAAATTTTATAAATGTAATGTCGGGTTGGTTTGATTCGGTTTGATTTTTTTTAGCTCAATCCAAACCAAACCAATAGTGTTCGGGTTTTTCTTTTTAAAACCAAACCAAGTCAAACCAAACCACTAGTCGGGTTTTTTTCTCGGTTTGGTTCGGATTATCGGTTTGGTGCGGTTTGTCGGTTTGCTTTGTACACCCCTATCAACTGCTATCTTGTTGCTATGGGTAGTAGAATAACCAACCCTCCATCATTTTTCTATTCTCTATCTAAATATAATGATCCTTCCCATTAAAAATCTGTTTTTCTCTTTTTGTCTTTTTGTGTGATGTGTGTGTATATATTGTGAAGTAGTGAGCAAGAAAAATTCAAGTGGGTCCTACGTATGGAATATGCTCAAGGTGTGATGGTATATGTGAGGTGTATGAAACGTGCATTGTAAAATGGAGTGGGAGAAATTAATTTGTTGGAAAGAATCTTATGAGGTGGAACTTTTGGTTGGTCCTCTTTTTTTATTTTTTTTTGTTTTAATAAAAATCTAAATACACTTATAAGTATTTTAGCCACCTAATTTTAGACTAAGAAAAAAATAAAACTTATACATTTAAATCCGGTTAAAGGAAAAAATATTTTTTGAAATTTTTCTCTTTATCTTAACTACGACTCTATTTTTGTTTTATATTTTTTATTTCCACAACAAAATCACTAAAATGAGATAAAATTCGAAAAAAGCAAGATTAAGCCAAAACGAAATATTTAATGTTAAAAATCATGTAAAAACAACTCGAGGAGAGTCAAAATTACGTGTCTACAGCTGCCCCTGTTTGATTGGGAACACGAAGAGTTTTCGAACAAACAAGTAGACAAAGAGACTAGTTTGACCCTACCGTTGTTCTAAAAGGAAGGGAAAGAAAGAAGATGATGCAACCGAGCCCTGGTTTTGGGCATCCTACATATCCCGGGTTATAAGGGAATCAGGTCACGTGTAGTTCAAAAGTAAGAAGGGAGATGAAACATTTTGAGGTGAATAGTCAAGCGAGGTCCTGTCGAGGCTCTGGTACGCGGTCCGATTATTACATCAAATGAAAGACAAAAGTGAAAAAGAAAATATAAGCACATGATCCTAGCTATGGAGCTTCTCTTAAATCTTGACCCGAATCTTCATGTTTTCCCGAGTGTGAGATAAACACTTCGATCTCGAATTGAACTTAAAAGTAAACTCCATGCTTCAGGTGGGGTCCTGATCTTGAAATTGAAAAGCAGTTGAATGTTGACCCGAATCTTCATGTTTTCCCAAGTGTGAGATAAACACTTCGATCTCGAATTGAACTTAAAAGTAAACTCCATGCTTCAGGTGGGGTCCTGATCTTGAAATTGAAAATCAGTTGAATGTTGACCCTATTATTCAGGCGGGCTCCTGCTACTTCTAACTGAAAGTACACCCTATTCTTCAGGCAGGCTCCTGAACTTGAAATTGAACGATGTCCTTATTATCCAGGCGGGTTCCTGAACTTGAAATTGAAAGGTGGCCCTATTCTCCAGGCGGGTTCCTGATCATCCCATTCTTCAGGCGGGTCCTGACTTGCTCCCATTTTTCTGGCGGGTCCTGACTTCCTCCCATTCTTCAGGCGGGTCCTGACTTGTTCCCATTCTTCAGGCGGGTCCTGACTTGCTTCCCATTTTTCAGGCGGGTCCTGACTTTCTTTCCATTCTTCAGGCGAGTCCTGACTTGCTCCCATTCTTCAGGCGGGTCCTGACTTGCTTTCCATTTTTCAGGCGGGTCCTGACTTTCTTCCCCTTCTTTAGGCGGGTCCTGACGTGCTCCCATTCTTCAGGCGGGTCCTGACTTTCTTCCCATTCTTCAGGCGGGTCCTGACTTGTTTCCCATTCTTCAGGCGGGTCCTGACTTGCTCCCATTCTTCAGGCGGGTCCTGACTTGCTTCCCATTCTTCAGGCGGGTCCTGACTTGTTTCCCATTCTTCAGGCGGGTCCTGACTTGCTCCCATTCTTCAGGCGGGTCCTGACTTGCTTCCCATTCTTTAGGCGGGTCCTGACTTGCTCCCATTCTTCAGGCGGGTCCGGACTTGTTTCCTATTCTTCAGGCGGGTCCTGACTTGCTTCCCATTCTTCAGGCGGGTCCTGACTCTTTCTCATTCTTCAGGCGGGCCCTGCAAATCATCAAAGACAAACAACACGAACAAAATTTTCTGCCCCAGTTTGCATTAGAATTTTTTTTGTGAGTGTTAGCAAAATCATAAACTCTTTGTAAGATAATTCAATGATGTAAGTAAAATCAAACGCTCTAAGCGTCTCCTAAAAGGCAAACCTGAAAGACCCAAACTAAGAAGTGCGTCTCTTAGGGGTTAAAATTGAAAGACTCTGACTAGGAAGTGCGTCTCCTAGGGGTAATGGTTCAATTTAGGAAGTGCGTCTCCTAAAAGAAAAAAAAAAACCTGAAATACCCAAACTAAGAAGTGCGTCTCTTAGGGGTTAAAATCGAAAGACTCTGACTAGGAAGTGCGTCTCCTAGGAGTAAAGGTTCAAATTAGGAAGTGCGTCTCCTAACAACAAAATGTGAAAGACCCAGGCTAGGAAGTGCGTTTCCTAGGGGTTACAATATAAATAATTGAAAATTGATTAATTTTTGTTGCTTGCCAACCTATGTTGTGCCATTGCCTTTGGTGTTGGCAATTTGAGGAAATGCGCCCTTCAAATATTCGGGCTCTGAAGCCTCTGATTTGAAGATAACACCCATTCTTGTTTCAAACAAAGAAAATTTGTGAGTTTAAAAGCATGGCGGTTGATTTGTGGCCTTGGCTTTGAGGATCTTTGCCCCATTCAGCTCTGATTTCAACCTATCTCGATAACCTTTTTCATACATCTCAAACCTCAAACCTCAAAATAAATGTATTGTACTCGCATTTCAACAATCACCGGACCTTTGAGTTAACCATGAATCCAAATGTCTGTCAATCGTCAACAAACTTGTTGTGCATATAACTTTTGCTTGAATCTTGTCACTTTAATGATCTGGCCAAATTTTGTGCTATGCAATTAGAGAAATTGGTAGTAGATTTTGAAGTCCTTTCTTGCTTGTTTTGACATGGACTGACTCAAGAAACAAAGAAAGAGGAAAAAAGTGATGTAGAAATTAAAAGAAATAGTATTCAATAAGAGACGTCCCTCTTGTGGAAAGACTAAGAAATGACACTTTTCTGAATGTGGTGGCCGGCTCCAATGATCATGACATGCATTTTGGATTAAGCGGCCTAACCTCTTCAACCAATCTAACCTTCAACTCGTGTCATACACTTTGACTTCCAAATTCCAAAAATTACATCGCTATCATCGAACCTCTTTCGGCTAGTGATGCCACGAAGGGTTTTCACCAACGAGCCTCTGTCATTTGGTTCTTTCTCTCACTCACCATCGCCTTATGGTGCTCGTAAGGGTTTTCACCGATAAGAATTTCTTTTTCGGTTCTTTCACTCACTCACCGTCGCCTTATGGTGCCCATGAGGGTTTTCACCAACAAAACTCTCTCATTTTTCACTTTTGATCTTCATTCCTTGCATAAGTAACATGACATTGTTCCTTGTATGATAATCACCACTCAAAGCATGTTTGACTTGTCATTCTCAAAGATTGATCTAAAGGTCTTTCTTTTGGTTGTAACGTGGCTTTTGGACAGGGTTAGAAAGAAAATGACCGCATGAAGGCTCAAAGAAAACACTAAAATAGAAGGGTTGGGACTTACAACTTTTGGAATCGACTTAAAAAATTAAAAACAACTTCTGCCCCCCAGTTTCTTTGAAACGGGGAATTTTGAATTTTTCTTTGGTAGGGCCGAACCCTGCAGTAGGGTTGCCTACGTATCCTGCCGAAACAAGAATCAGGTCGAACATAGTTCATGAAGCTCATTTCTTGTGTGTTTCTATTTTTTTTTTCTTTTGTGTGTGTGTGTGTGTGTTTTTTTTTTTTTTGCTTTTTTTTTGTTTTTTCTTTCAACTCTTTTCTCTTCGTTTTGACTTTCTCCTTACCCTTTCACTTTTTCTCTTCCGACTCTTTTTTGTACTGTACTTTGATTCCAAAAGAGGGATATGAAAGAAAATAAAACTAAGGCTCAAAAGGGCTAGCAAAAGGGTGACACAATGTTCAGATAGCAGAATGAAATGCCTTCGTCATACCAATCATTTAAAATATCAAGTACAAAGCATGCGATTCGATAATGAGAAGTGAAAATCATATGGTATCTCTTTATAATGGATGACTCAAGTTAATTGGAGCGAACTTGCTTTTTGACCTCTCTTGATATTGGCCCACTTCAAATCACTTGGGATCAACATTTTGTTATACACTAGTGCCATTCTCATGATTCCCAAAGTGATCGTATTAGTTTCATTCAAGCCAGACTTCAGCTTACTCTCTAAATGTTTCAGCACTCTAATATTTCCTCACATGTTTTTCTTCACCATTTTCAATCTTTTGGGTGCATTTATTTAGTAATTAAACTGGGCTTCAAGATCTGGCGAAAAATATCCACATGCATGTCATGTCACTAGAATCAGCCTGAAAAGAACTGTACAAAAGAAAAACTAAAGAAGACATACTAGGAAATGACAAAACAAAAACTCTTTTTTTTAATTATTAAACAAAAATGATAGAAGGGTTTTAGCATTAAAACAAGCAAATAAACTTTGGATTATAACCCTAAAATAACCCAGATAACAGAAAGAACATCAAAACAAACTACCAAGACTCCTTCCTAGAGGGGAGGGGAGCGACTTCCCAATTGCAAAGCTGTCATCTTAGCCACTAAGTGGCACATAAGCATTACTTGAACCATTATCAATTTTAATCAAATTATTCTCAGCAAACAAGTTCTGGGTCCCTTCAACCAATTCATCCTTATCAACTTCTGGAACTGAGACTGATAGCCCGAGAGGTTTCCCAGATGCCTCCCTTCTCTGTTGTCTATCTTTCTTGTATTCCGGCCTAGGTCGAAAGTTGGAGCTGGTACGAGGTCGGTATGCTTGTGGGGTCGGGTAAGAACCTCGTGGAGCTGGTGCACACCATTGTTGGTAAGGATGTGGTTGAGCATATGGCTGTGCACCACAGGAAAAGTATTGGAGAGGTGGCATAGAATATTGAGGGTCTTGTGGAGGGAAGTAATGTTGAGGTTGAGTGTATGGAGTTTGGGAATAGACTTGAGGTTGTGGCTGGGTATATGAGCGAGATCGACCCCTCACACCTCGTCGCAATTCTGGTATAATCATGGCTACATCATCATTTTCCTTCATGTCGCTCAGGCATCCGAAACCATTTTGAGTTACTTCAGCATTTACTTTCATGTCAGCAAAACTCATGATACGTCCTGTTTTGATTCCTTCTTCTATCATTTCCCCCATCTTAATGACCTCAATAAACGGTTTGCCCAGTGCCGGGAGCATGCGTTGATAGTATTCTTCAGTTTGGGCTTGGAGAAAAGTATCTACAACCTCACCTTCTACCATTGGAAGCTTTACTTTAGCAACCTGCTCTCTCCACCTAATGGCGAATTCCCTGAAACTTTCTGTAGATTTCTTCTGCACCTTGGTCATGGACATTTTATCTGGAGCAATGTCTACATTATACTGAAATTGTCACGCAAACTCTTGAGCCATGTCATCCCAAATATGCCACTTAATGACGTCCTGATCAGTGAACCAATCCGAGACTATTCCTGTTAAGCTGTCACTAAAGTAGGCCATAAGCATTTCTTCCTTACCTCCAGCTCCTCTCAATTGATTGCAATACCTCTTCAAATGGGCCACAGGATCACCATGCCCATCATACTTGTCAAACTTTGGAGTCTTAAAACCAGAGGGCAAGTGAACATTAGGAAACATGCACAAGTCTTTGTATGAAACACTCTTATGACCTTCCTGACCTTGCAAGTATCTTATGGATTGCTCCAAGCTTTTCATCTTTCTAGTCATTTCCTCATCATCCACGGTCTTATCAAGTTTTTCACTGTTAACGGGAGGCTTAAGGTGAGGGTTATAACCATATGGGTTAGAGACATTTAAAGTCGGTTTTGGAGTATAGGGTTGAGCATCAGGGGTTTTGAACAAGGGCCCACTGTTAGATAGATCACCAGGCACAGTGAGTGGAGATCGGGTTGAGGTCGGCATATTAGGGGAAATGTCAAGGAAGCCTGGTGGCGGTGGAGATGGTGCCTGACCAGATGCTTGCCATGTGTTGTTTTAACATTCTCACTTCTTCGGCTAACCTCGAGTTTTTGTCAACTAACGGTGTTTGAGCGCTAGCGTCAACCAACCCAGTGTCCTCGTTGGTCGTCATTGCCTTTTTGGTTTTCGACCTTGTGTTGTAAGGATGAGTCGCCAGTTTTAAAACCACAAAGCAACCACCTTCTAAAATCAAACATCATGAATAAAAAACGATTGAGTTAGGGAACTCAATAGGTTCCTGAACTTGAAATTGAAAGGTGGCCCTATAAGGTGAAACACACGGGGAGGGTCAAAATTACGTGTCTACAGTAATTTCACCCTTGTTTTTAAAGCAAGAAAATAGAAAGAAGAATTGATCGAGGTTATGCTGGTATCACATTTTTAAATAATATTAATTTGACTTTACAAGAACGTTTACTTATCAGCATAGGTAAATGTGCAACGCGCGTGCCCAGAGACTAGTTATATTAAACGCATGAACTCTAAAACTTAGAGTTAAATTACTAATATACCCTTCTAAATAACCTAACTTAAAGCCTCAAGCCAACGAACCTCATTAAGAGTCACAATGCTTCGTATGCAACGGGCATGTAGGGCTGTTAGCAGCGAAAAAACTTACAAACTGAAGAAGTTGATGAACGAGGTCAAAGTTTAGAGAGAGAAAGAAGAGAGAGAATGTATTAGATCGAATCAGTGAAATCGTCTTCTGTTCTGTGCATATATCAAAGGTAACAAAATAATAATACAATTGAGCCTGACTACATTGGGCCGACCCGGTACAAATAAATGAAAAGGCCCAAGTGGACTAACACCCCCAAGAAGAACACAGTAACCAGTCACAGACCTCCTGGAATCAGGGCATGAGGCCCAATCACTATCACAATAAGCAGCAAGAGACAAGTCTGGACCAATGTTGAAGAAAATGCCATGCTCAGAAGTGCCTTTCAAATACCTCAAAAGATGAAGGGCAGCAGTCATGTGTGGAAGACAAGGGGCTTGCATAAACTGACTGAGATGCTGAACAGCAAAGCAAATGTCTGGTCTGGTGTGAGTTAAAAAATTCAACTTCCCAACGAGGGATCTATAAACCTCAAGCTTTGGAAGAGGATCATCGTCATGAGCTTTAAGTTTGACATTCAATTCAAGAGGGCACTGAACAGAAGAGGCATTGGAGCAATGAAACTCATGTAACAAATCCTGGACAAACTTCTTCTGATGGAGTAATACACCAGAACTGGAAGAAAGGATCTCAATGCCTAAAAAATAATTCAAGTACCCCAAATCTTTGATTTTGAATTGCTTATGAAGGAAAGCTTTAAGAGAGGAAATCTCATCAACATCAGTACCACTCAATATAATATCATCAACATAGATTGCTAATATCACAACTGAATCCCCAAAAATCCTTGTAAAAAGAGAATAATCATTCAGAGAATGAGAGTAACCTCTGGTAGAAAGGGCTTGAGAAAGTTTGGCATACCATTGCCTAGAGGCTTGTCTTAAGCCATAAAGTGATTTTTGAAGTTTGCAAACAGGATGAGCATAGGAAGGTGAGGAGGGAGGTACATATCCAGGTGGAAACTTCATGAAAACCTCTTCATCCAAATCTCCATGTAAGAAAACATTGTTGACATCTAACTGAAACATAGGCCACTATTTCTTGATAGCAACAACAACCAGGGTCTTAACAGTGGACATCTTAACCACAGGAGAGAAAGTTTCATGAAAGTCTATCCCTTCAACCTGTGTGTCCCTCCTAACAAGTAGCCTAGCTTTGTATCTTTTAATGTGACCATCTGCCTTGTACTTGACCTTAAAACCCCACTTACACCCTATGGGTTTCTTACTATAGGGAAGGTCAACTATGGACCATGTATGATTAGCCTCTAAGGCCTGAAATTCTTTACTCATTACATCTTGCCACTCAGGAATGGAGGCTGCCTGAGAATAAGTATTGGGTTCAAACACATGATTTTCAGAGGAAGTAGCTAAGGAAACAGTAGATGAAGAGACAGAGGGAGGAAGGTCACAATAATAGTCTTTGAGATAAGCAGGAGGATGATGACACCTAGAAGACTGTCTAACAGCAAGAACAGGATCAGCATTAGAATTAGTGACAGGTGGAGGAGAGGGAGAAAGGGGGGTGGAAGAAGATGTAGAAGGAGTGAAAGGAGATGCAGCTGATGTGGCAGGAGCAAAATGAGATGGGGAATGAGGATCAGGATCAGGGTGGATAGAATGGGAAGGAGAAGTGGAAAAGGAATATTCATCAGGTATTGAAGACAAAGGGCAAGTAGAAGGTGAGTCTTCAAGTGGTGTAGAAAAAGGAAAGATATGTTCAAGGAAGACTACATCCCTTGAGATGAAAACAGATTTAGAAACTAGATTGTATAATTTGCACCCCTTTTTAGCAAAAGGATAGCCCAAGAAAATATAAGGAATGGACCTAGGATCAAACTTGTGTCTATTGACTTTAGGTGTGGTAGCATAGCATAAGCATCCACAGGTCCTTAAATGAGCATAAGTAGGAGGAATGCCATATAACATCTCAAAGGGACTCTTATTATTAAGAATAGAGGAAGGAAACCTGTTAATGAGATATGTGGCTGTGAAAAGGCAGTCACCCCAAAAAGAAATGGGCAATTTAGACTGAAAAAGCAATGCCCTAGCAGTTTCTAGGAGGTGTCTGTGCTTCCTTTCCACCACCCCATTTTGTTGTGGGGTGTGTGGACAGGAAGTCTGATGGATGATGCCTTTCTCAGCAAAGAAGGAAGAACCAGCATGACTAGAACCCAACTCCATGGCATTGTCACTTCTCACAGTTTGCACCTTAGTGTGAAATTGAGTGTCAACCATGGCAATGAAGGCTTTGAGCAAATCAAAAGCATTGCTCTTAGCCCCCATCAAGTGGGTCCAAGTACATCTAGAGTAGTCATCAACAATAGTTAGAAAGTATCTAGCATTAGATGTAGTGGATGTGTGATAAGGACCCCAGGTATCTACATGTATTAATTGGAAAATGGCAGTAGAATGAATGTCACTAGAAGGGAAAGAGAGCCTAGTCTGTCTAGCTAAAGGACATATAGAACAAGGAAAAGATTGAGTAGAAGATAAAGATGAATTAATAGCCGGAATGGTTTTCATTCTAGAAAATGGGATATGGCCAAGCCTGAAATGCCACACAACATCCATTTTATTAATATTCACAGAAGAACATACATATGCTTTAGAGGAAACAACAGAATTAAATTCATGGAGCATTACAAACAGCAGGCTTAACAGAAAGAGAATGACTAGGGACAGAGGTGGTAGCAGCAGAAGACAGTGGAGGAATAGCCAGCTTGTATAAGCCATTGTCCAACCTACCAAGTACCAGTGGCTTCGTCTGTGAATGGTCCTGAAAAAGGCACAGATTCTTGGTAAAATGGGCAATACCATCAAACTGGGAAACTAACTGATATACGGAGATGAGATTGTACTGGAAAGTAGGGACATACATCACATTATGTAGTGTAAAATTTGGAAACAGATTTAAAGATCCACTATTTGTGACCTTGACCTTATAGCCATTAGGTAAAGAAACAAGACAGGGGATAGAATGGGGTTTAATGTTGAATAGGAGAGACAATTTGGATGTCATATAATCAGATGCCCCTGAGTCTATGATCCATACTGAACTATCGACCTTTGAAAATAGACAAGGTTTGAGCAAAACACTATGAGTAGCAACTCTACCTGCAAAGTGAGCAGATGCCATGAGAGAATGAGATGATCCAGGTGAGATGTGAGTTTTGTGTAGTAGGAACTGCAACTGAGATTACTCAGCTTTGGTTAAACCTGATCCCTTATAAGTCTGATCAGGAACAGTCATTTGAGTACTCTCATTGAAAGGAACACTGTTGGTTGATGAATCAGTAGGATAACTCTCATGTTATACCCCATTTAAACTGGTCAAAGTAGAGTACAACATATTGGTGATTCCTATTTTTTTGTTTATTTTAAGGAGTCGCCACCTAATTAATTTAAAAGATGAATTAGGACACCTAATTATTAACTAAGGTAAAGTTAAACTAAACCTCCGTTAACGGTCTACTTAATTAGTGTGATTCTAGGTAAGGGTTCTAGATTATCCTAAAGGGAAGGGCTTAGGCATCCTTTAGAATCCATTAATTATGGTTACCGACCAAACTTAGGTTAATATCAAAAATATAATAAATAGTATTTTATAAGTAATTTTAAGAAAGATGTCTCATAGAATGCATATACGTAATTAAAATAGAGAAAACTTGCAAATAAACAATATAATGCGTTTCTAAACTTGTATAGGGAAATAATTATTTTCAAAGGACAAAAATCATTTTTTATAAATCATACATCTTAATACCATTTTTTTTTAATAAAAAATAATTCCGACACAACTTGCGTGGATTTTAAATTAGGAATTGCATAATAGCTTTTAAAAGAAGATTTAGCAAATTTGAGCCTTGGATAAAATTATGTTATATGAATATGGCAATGTAAAAAAATCTAGATTTATTCTAAAAAAAGGGCTTGAGTTTGCTTTCTCCTTTTATTTATTTTGGTATTAACTATACTTGGCTGAAAATATGCATAATTGGGTAATTCTTGAAAAAATTGTTTATAAAATATACTTGAGTTCATATTGGCATATCCACTACGTTTAAAAATTTTTAAGATAGTAAGAATAAAAACATGATTCCCTTAACTCAAAATATGTGTTCACGCTATTTGAAAATCAATTGTTCTAAAAATAAATATTATAGATACTATGAATAATTTAACATAAAGAAAAACAAGAATGAAACCTACGAAATTAATTGTGGGTTTTTCCCTTAAATTAACTACCCATTACACTAAAACTAGCACCACTAATTCATTAGGAATCATCTAAGCTAAGAAAATAAAATGAGACAAAGTGTTAGTCAAGCAATCAATCTGCACAAACAAAATAGAGCCACGGAAATAAGAAGTTTTAATGGGCTTGGCCCATTTTAGAGCTGCTGCGATCTGTTGCTGCAGTTGGGCTTTGGCCTAGTAATATTTTTTTTTTATATATTGCTGCGGACCGGGATTGACTCGAGAGAGGTCATGTTGGGCTTTAGCCCAACACCGAATACGGAAGAAGACGAGTCCCTTGGACTCGTACGCGATGGTTATGCATAAAAACAAAAGAAAATGATTAGTACGTAATCAATAAATAAGGCTAAACATATATAATGTAAATTCAAAACAGACTAGTGGATTATGTATATACTATGTATATTTGAGTATACTTCGTATATACACATTCTGTTATACCCCGTATTTTTGCATATTCGGAAAATTCGAAATAATTACGATTTGTAAGGAATAAGGTCATATGTGGATTTGAACTTATATATGTAGGTTGTTCATGAAAAATATTGGTGTGGAAGTGTTGGAGAAGGCCAAGGGCAAAAATTGGAATTTTGAAAATTTGTTCGGGAATTACAAAACGAGATTTTAATGAATTGGGCTCAAAATAAAATAAGAAAAATTTGAAGCCCAAAACAAGGGGGTGGCCGGCCATGCAATGGCCCAAGCCCTTGGAGTTTAATTAATTTTCCATGTGATTAATTATATAAAGGGGGCTAGGTTCAAGAAACTTCAAGAAAAACAAAAGTGAAATCAAGAACAAACAAGGAGGAGAAAAACGGCCAAGAGAAAGGAGAAAAGAAAAGGAAGAGAAAAGAAAGAAAAAATTCCCAAGCTTTCAACCTTGATTCAAGACTTATAATTTTCTTGAATTCTTATCAAGTTCAATATTCTCTACAAAGTAGTACAATTATTTTGGCAAGAAACTATCTTTGGTGGCAAGGAGAACTTGTTGGAAAAGGTAAGAATTTTTATGTTCTTTTTATGTTATGAAGTTTTGTTTGTGTTGTAGTATATGGAAATGAGTAGAAACTATGAAAATATAGAAGTTTGCAAGTGGATGTGTATGTATGTAGTTGGCCATATGTGAGCATTTTTGTGTAAGTAATATGAGTTGAATTTTTATGTTGAATTCTAGTTGTGGATATGGTGTAATTCATATTAGAAATGAAAGTGGAATGAAATTGATGGAAGTTGGAAAACTGGATGTTGGCCGTGTGGTATGGGAATTGAAATGAAAATGAATTAACTTTGTTTGATATGTTAATTGTGTTGTTATGGCCTTGTGAAGTGGATGGAAGAATAATGGTTTAAGCTAAAGAATTTGTTGTTAAGTTGTTGTCGGAAAGTATGTTGTTTTAGTATGATCATATGAAATTAAGAAAAAGAAGTGGTTAAGGTGTAAATTATGATTAATGTGGATGAACTTGGAAGGTGAAAATGTGTTATGAACTTGTATGTTAAAGATTAGAAGAATTTGATAAATCATGGCTTTGATGGAAAGTTTGCATGTTTTGTATATTTTGTGTATATATTGTAGAAATGTTATGATATGCGTCCGAATGGTATTGTAATGATCTTAATGAATGTGAAAATATTGAGATTGAGTTGGAAATGCGAAGTTGGAAATGAGAGTTATTGCACTATGTCGGAAGGAGGACTAATTAGTCTATATTGTGATTGTTGATGTCGTTGATGTTGTTGTTGGGTTGTTGTTGGTTGTTTTGAGCCGAGTTGAATCTCGGGGAGGCTATATGTATAGGGGAGATGCTGCCCAAATTTTTATAGGCAAGTATTGGTTAAGAATAGAATTTTTAAGTCTCATGAATAGTAATTGGTAAATGTGACCATTTGCAGTTTTTGGACGAAACGGGAATTGAGATTGGGCAAGCGTAAGGCGCAACCAAGGTATGTAAAGCTTTGCTCTTTATTCTTTGGCATGTTCTAAACGTAGTAGGCTCGAACGCGAGCCTTGGAAACGACCCTGCTCCTCGGATTACGAGATTGAAATTGGCTCCAAATCCTTTAGTGAGATTGAATCAATTTTTCCTAAATTGCCTCCAAACTGACCTATAAGTATGCAACTTTCATAAATGGAACCGGAATACCCTAAAACTCTCATGAATGACTCTACAAGGTCTATGATTCATAATTTGAGTTTACCACCTCGATTGACCCGAGGTGGGCCCGCAGATTCCGAGACCTCCTACTATTGCTTTATTTGTCTTATTTCTATATAGTGCTTAAAAGAATCTTTTGATTATTGTTCCGTCTGTCAGATAGTAAATGTGATGAATCTATATTACATTTTGATATGTGCTATGACCTTAGAAACATGATTTGATATAATGGATCGTACCATCCCCAAAAAGGGCGTCCATACACACTATGACTAATATCCGACTCCTTTGAAATGATTTGTCATTTAAACAGTCCCATTTGTTAAGGAACGACCATTCTGACTATTCAGTCAAACCCTATGGTATATTTATTATGTACGAACAATCTCGGGAGTCTGCTTTGATATAATCCATCGCAGGTTACAAAAGGTACATCCTAAGACTTATCATTTGGTTTGTCTATTAAGTCTGGACTTATATGCATATGTTTCTGCATTACTCTGTTCGTGCAAGTCACAGTATGTCTTTTCACTGAGCCTGGGCCAGGACATGATCTCGTGCGCATTTCTCTGCATTTCCCACCGAGTCCCTCATACTTGCGGGCCGGGACACGTTATTTGCATATGTTTATGAGATAATGATACGGGGATGGCGGCCAGGATGACACATGATGATTATCCACCGAGACCCGCAGTAGAGGGCCGGGACATGTTATGTATACACAGTACATGATTCTGACATGCATGATTTCACCACCGAGTCCCTTAACAAAGGGCCGGGACACGCTATTTGCATATATGATATATGATTTTGTTATACATGATTTCATCCACCGAGTCCCTTATCAGAGGGCCGGGACACGTTATATGTGTTTATATGATGTTATACGACTTGGCATGCATCATCTATGCTTTGACATTACTTTTCTGAGGTCTCGGATAAGGTATTCACCTTTTGTACTTCGGACTCTGACTATAGCTCCGTCTGTCTTATTCTGGATCTACGACTCCGAGTATGATTCTGCTATCTATATCTTTGTACCTCCGGCTCTGACTGTGATCCTGACAGTTATCATTCTCTACTTCTGTTCTTGATTATGATTTTATTTGTTGCATTTCCGCTTTACATACTCGGTACATTTTCCGTACTGACCCCCTGTTCTTCGGGGGGCTGCGTTACATGCCCGCAGGTACAGACGCTCCTTTTGATACGCCACCGGCTTAGGACACCTGTTCCGCTACTTGGGAGTGCTCCTGTTGATCCGGAGCTTATATTTTGGTATATATCTTCTGTTGTTTTCATCTTCTGTACATATGGTCATTTGGGGTACGGCGGGGCCCTGTCCCGTCATATGATTCTGTTATGTCTGTTAGAGGCCTGTAGACATGTCTGTGGGTTATGGTCTTTCTGTATGGTTATGTGTATATGTTGTTTGGGCGATCCCATACGCCGAGGCGGCCGGTCCGCATATGTTTATACGTTGCTTTGTTAGCCCTGTGTGGCCATTGATGGTGTTTGCTGTGTACAGGGCTATTTTGGATAGTCTGTAAAACAAAGGAAACTCTGCCGAAATTTTCTAGAAATTATCTAAATTTGGAATATAGCCTTGTCGGCTTCTGCTATATATTTGAATACATTTGATAGATAGGTTTGGGTGCCCAGATCGGGCACTAGTCACGGCCTACGGGGTTGGGTCGTGACACATTCATAAGGATACTTAGAAGGTTAGTATCGGAAAGCTTTTGCCCCCGTCTTCCCGATGTTGCACAAGTTCCAAGGGATTTCATGAATCCCAGACATGGCTAACACTGGGGAGGGTTCAAGCTTAATCCATAATGACCCACTAATCTCCCCACAACTGTATCGACTAAGATATACTGGTCGTATACATATATATACATAATCAATCATGATATACGTGAAACATGAGGGCTTATAAAATTTTAAACAAGTACAGAAAACACAACATGCATTAGCTATGTAATGTAAGAGAAAGAAAGGGCTTAACACACATGAAACAATCATTGATTCGTTTAGTTAAAGTCTTGTCATATTTTGTCCAAACTTGAGGCCAAAGAACAATTAGATTTCAATCTCTTTTTTAGGCCAACAAGAGAACATAAGAAAAACACTTGTAAAGCAAAACATATGGAGGCAGATTCATGCTCAGATGCTTATCCTAATGAATTAAAGAGGTAAATAGTTTTCAGTTTAATTGAGGTAGATTTTAGAAGAGTATTAACAGTATCTTTACAGTTTAGAGTCAAAATAAGACCAAATCAGAATCTACAGACCAATAAATGAGGTAAGAACCAACACTAAACATCGATGGAGGAGACATCATATACTCAGAGAGCACATCAAACTAACAAAGAAAAGGAAGGGTAAAACATGACATGCTATCGGCTTAATACTCACCTTTAACATTAACAACACAACACAACAGATCAGGTAATACCTCAGGCATGTCAAACCTTAAGTTCTCGAGATGGCCTTAAATCCATTTAAGTAAAACACAGAATAACATAATCACCTCAAGACTTTTAGGCATATTATTACTTTCCCACGGCCAACTTACGTAGAGGTACATTCATTTATTAAAGATCCAAAGGTAACAAGACGATAAACTATCGACAGGAGAAGGGCAGAAATATTACAGCGCACAGACTTACCAAAATTCTGATAACAGTCAACTCATATACATTTTTTAAACGAAGATTGACTCCCTAGCCTATATTTACAACCTTAAACTGACCTCATTACCACATTTTCTCATGGACAAAACTGAAACTAAAAAAAAAAGGGAAATGAGGTCTAACTGGGCATTAGGGAACAAAAGGGGAAAATAAACTCAAGCAACATACATTCCCAGGAGAACACTGGTCAAAACAGATGACACATTAGGATTCAAGATAGGCTATTTAACATTGTCCAACTACCAAAACAACAGACCAAATAATCCACATAGGTAATTCAGTGGCCCTTTTGACATAATAAAACAAGACACACAACTAAACTATCCAACATGCTACTAACGACATGATTGAGTCAGCAAATGAGGCACATATTGTTATTAAACTAAGTTAACATTTGAATCATATCAGCAAATTGAACCTCAAACTACAATAATTCACTACTGATTTACTAAATAACTAGTGAACACTTACTCACATGCTAGGTTATTGAGAATCAAAATTTCAATTAGCAAAAGCACCCACTATACTTAATCATAATTAAACATGGCTTAAGTAATCACAACCGAACATCTGATGCACATTTGAGCATGCTTAAGCAATTATCATTCAGGAAATTAACTAATAAAGGAAACTAAATGCTTATTTACCATATTTAAGCCACTACCAATAGACAAACTTATCTAGATAGACATTCAGCAATAGTTTTAACTAAACAGCACAAGTATAAGCATATTAATCTTAACTTAACTACCAAACAATACCTAAATGCACCCTAATCATGCTTTTACTACTAATGTTAACTAACAAACTAACACATAGCAGGACAACAAACAAGAATCAAACAGAAAATAAAATAACTAAAGGGAGGAGGTTCACCTTCTTCGGGTGCAGCGAAGTGGATGCGGGGTCTCCGATACACACTCGAACACTACAAATCTTCGAATTTGTGCGCACTCGGATTCGAAATAAATCCAGGGGCAATAGAAAACAGAAAAAATGATTTAGTATCTTTTTGAATCGATATCAAGAATATTGTGACTGCTACAAAGTAATATTTTCTTAGAGGGGAATTTCTGGGCGGCTAAAGACTTCTATTTCCAGGGGATTCGAGGCGGCTAAAAAAAAAAACTCCCCTAAAATGACTCAAGAAAGGATTATTTATATGAATCAACTAGGGTTTTGCTGGGGTTCTAAAACGAAAATTGGGTGGGATTTCTGGTCAAAATATTTTCAAATCAAAAAGTTAGGAGGCCCTTTTCTGTCGTCGATCAGAAATAATGAAGAAGAAAACAAAAACCATTAAACGTGTACTACGAAAATGACAAAAAGAACTGATAAGGAAAACGATTTCAACTTCACAAATCGACGAAACTCATTAAGGTTTTCAGATGCAAGCAGAAAAGAAAGAAGAAGCAAACAAAACTTAACCTCTTTCAACGGTTAAATCCGGATGGGGGGAAGGACGAGCCATTAATATCCTTCCCCAAAATGACCATGCGTGGTCTGATAGAGGTGAAAGGCGTCTGCGATTTTACTGTAATCGTCGGAGAGAGAAAAGGGCGGGTGAGGAGAGAGAGAGAAGAGAGAGAAGGGGAAGGGTGCTATTTTGGGCTTGTAAATTTGCATAAAAGACCTCCTTCAATTAATCAACGTGTGCCAAAATATTATTTAATGTAAAAGTATATATTTATTAGTGCTCAGATAAAAAAATAAAATTATATGACGTCATAATAGCCGTGCGATAATATTTTTTAAGTTCAATCAGTGAATAAACGCCATTATTTAATTGTGCGAAAATAAATGCGATGCGTGTGCATAATGTGGTAAAAATGCTGAAATGATCATAATGCAAATTATAACAATACTGGTAATAATAATAATAATAATAATAATAATAATAATAATAATAATAATAATAATGGTAATAATGGTAGTAGTAACGGTAATAAAAAAAATAATAGCTAGTGACTACAATAGGATAATGAAACGCTGATATTAATAAAAAGCTAATAATTGTAGTAAAATATAAATAATTATTTCTTAAGTTGCCAAAAATATTAGAAGCGTAAATAAATATTTTGGGGAAGGCGGGACAAAATTGGGTGTCAACAACTTGTCCCTCTTTGACCGGTAATAATGAAAGAATTGTCGGGCAAAGACGTTGACTCAGTAGCCTATTTTGTCCAGGCAGCCTTTTGAAGGCAGCCATGCAATGTATGTGCGGTGCATTTGAGAGCATTGATGCAGTGCGTTTGCAAGGCATTTGAAAGTAATAGTGCAATGCATGAGCGGTGCGTTTGAGAGCATTGATGCAGTGCGTTTGCAGGGCATTTGAAAGTAATAATGCAATGCATGTGCGGTGCGTTTGAGAGCATTGATGCAGTGCGTTTGCAGGGCATTTGAAAGTAATAATGCAGTGCATGTGCGGTGCGTTTGAGAGCATTGATGCAGGGCGTTTGCAGGGCATTTGAAAGTAATAATGCAATGCATGTGCGGTGTGTTTGAGAGCATTTATGCAGTGCGTTTGCAGGGCATTTGAAAGTAATAGTGCAATACATGTGCAGTGCGTTTGCAGGGCATTTGAAAGTAATAGTGCAATACATGTGCAGTGCGTTTGCAGGGCATTTGAAAGTAATAATGCTATATATGTGCAGCGCGTTTGAGAGCATTTATGCAGTGCGTTTTCAGGGCATTTGAAAGTAATAATGCAATGCATGTGCAGTGCGTTTGAAAGCAATAGTGCATGTGCAGTGCGTTTGCAGGGCATTTGAAAGTAATTTATGCGAAGTATTTGAAAGTAATAGATAATATTTGTGCGTCGATACATTCGAAAAATCATTTGCAAGACTTAAGCATTAATTTATCGCAAATCTCGAGAATTATTGATACTTGAGAGGCATAATTGTTATAAGAAAACTCAAACCGATCGACGCGCAATCCTTGCAAGGCTGTAACCATTATATATTTCAGCTTCCGCAATTTGGAAATCTGCATTCAAAGAAAATTTGTAAGTTAGGGGGGGGGGGGGGGGGGGGCTGATTCGCGTTGACTTTGAAGATCTGGCTCTTGACACTTCATGCTTCCAACTTTGTCTAGACTTAGAACCTCCGCCTATTTCTAAGCCTTGGCTTTTTAGCAAAACTATTTGATTAAAAATCATATTATTTCAAAAAGGAAATATGCATAAAAATATGTATATAGTGATAAATAATTTCTGCTGCACTTGGGACTGTGACACATTGTGAAACAAAGCCGAGCGACTTTTCTCCAAAGTCTTCCTTTTGCCTGATGACTCTATTGAACATATACTCTTTCATGTCTCTTGATGTCTCTTGCTATGATGCCCTTAAAAATTTTCCCCGTTTCTGGCACAGGAGGATGTTGAGCTTTTACAATGACGAGACTGAGCCTGGTATAGGCTGCCTATGTATCCCACTAAGGGAATCAGGTCAAGCGTAGTTCAAATTACAAGAAAAATGAAATTGAGATTTTCTAATAATGTGACCGAGGCCCATATAGGCCGCCTACGTATCTCGCCGCGGGAATCAGGTCAGGTGTAGTTCATGTTACAAACAAATGAGAATTTTTGAAATTTATATCTTAAAATACCAAACCCGATATGGGTTTCTTATGTATCCCGCCGAGGGAATGTAGTTTTCATTACATGGAAAGACATTACATATGAAATAAATGAAAAGCTCCTAGATGTAGTATCTCTTGACGGCATCTGCATTGATAGCTTTCGGCCAAACTTCGCCATCCATTTCTGCTAGAATTAATGCCCCTCCAGTCAGTTGTCGATGAACCATGTAAGGCCCTTGCCAGTTAGGTGCAAATTTTCCCTTAGCTTCATCTTGGCATGGGAATATGCGCTTCAATACCAATTGCCCCGGTTTGAACTGTCTCGGTCTTACCTTCTTATTGAAAGCTTTGGCCATTCTGTTCCGATAAAGTTGCCCATGACAAACTGCATTCATCCTCTTTTCATCAATGAGCATCAATTGTTCATATCGATTCTATATCCACTTGGCATCATTCAACTCGGCTTCTTGGATAATTCTCAAAGATGGTATCTCTACCTCAGCAGGTAACACCACCTCTGTCCTATAGATCAAAAGATAAGGCGTTGCCCTAGATGAAGTCCTTACAGTGGTGCGATAACCGAGAAGGGCTAATGGCAATTTTTCGTGCCAATGCCTGTGACTATCAATCATCTTCCGCAATATTCTCTTGATGTTTTTGTTGGCTGCTTTAATTGCTCCATTCATCTGAGGTCTGTACGGAGTGGAGTTGCAGTGAGTAATCTTAAATGTTTCGCAAATCTCCCGCATCAGATCACTATTGAGATTAGCTCCATTATCTGTTATAATCGACTCCGGGATTCCGAATCGACAAATGATGTTGTTGCGAACAAAATCTTCCACCACCTTCTTCGTCACTGCCTTGTGCGAAGATGCTTCTACCCATTTTGTGAAGTAGTCGATGGCCACCAGAATGAACCTATGTCCATTTGACGCGGCAGGCTCGATAGGGCCAATGACATCTATGCCCCAAGCTGCGAATGGCCACGGAGAACTCGTCACATTTAATTCATTTGGCGGGACTCAAATCAAATCGTCATGAATCTGACATCGATGACACTTTTGCACAAAACGAATGCAATCTGATTCCATAGTCATCCAGAAATAGCCTGCTCGTAGAATTTTCTTAGCCAGAGTAAAACCATTCATGTGAGGCCCACATATACCGCCATGCACTTCTTCAATCAACTTGGCTACTTCTTTGGCATCAACACACCTTAATAGTCCTAAATCTGAAGTCCTCCTATAAAGGATTTCTCCATTTAGGAAAAAGTGGTTTGCTAATCTTCGAAGTGTTTTCTTCTGAACACTGGTTATGCCTTCTAGGTAGTCTCCTGCCTTGAGATACTTCTTAATGTCATAATACCAAGGTTCTCCATCAGGCTCTTCATCCACATAGAAATAATAAGCTTGCTGATCGTGCACATTCACCTTGATAGGATCTATGTAATTCTTGTCTGGGTGCTGAATCATAGAGGACAAGGTTGCCAAAGCATCAGCGAACTCATTCTGAGCCCTTGGAACATGTTTGAATTCCACCTTGATAAATCTCTTACACAGATCTTTCACGCAATGCAGGTACGGAAGTATCTTCACGTTCTTGGTGGTACATTCGCCTTGTACTTGATGAACCAATATGTCAGAATCACCTATAACCAATAGTTCTTGTATGCTCATATCGACGACCATTCTGAGACCAAGAATATGAGCTTCATATTCTGCCATATTGTTGGTGCACGGAAACCTGAGCTTTGCTGAAATTGGATAACGCTGGCCTGACTCTGAAATTAAAACTGCTCCAACACCGACTCCTTTGGAGTTTGCGGCCCGTCAATGAACATTCTCCACCCTGGATATTCTTCTGCGATATCTTCTCCGACAAATAATACCTCTTCATCCGGGAAATAAGTCCTGAGAGGTACGTACTCTTCATCTACGGGATTTTCAGCAAAATGATCGGCTATTGCCTGCCCTTTGACAACCTTTTGGGTAACATATACAATATCAAACTCACTTAGCAAGATTTTCCATTTGGCTAACTTCCCAGTAGGCATAGGCTTCTGAAAGATATACTTGAGTGGATCCATCCTTGAGATGAGATAAGTAGTATATGCAGACAGGTAATGACTCAACTTTTGGGCAACCCAAGTCAGGGCACAGCAGGTGCGTTCTAATAAAGTATATCGGGCCTCGTAAGGCGTGAACTTCTTGCTTAAGTAATATATTGCTTGCTCCCTCTTTCCTGTTTCATCATGCTATCCCAACACACATCCAAATGCATTCGTGGACACGGACAAATACAACAACAAAGGTCTTCCTGCTTCTGGAGGCACCAAAACAGGCGAATTAGACAAATACTCTTTGATTCTATCGAAAGCCTTTTGGCAATCTTCTGTCCATTTGGTAGCAGCATCTTTCCTCAACAACTTGATTATTGGCTCACATATTACTGTCGATTGTGTTATGAACCGACTAATATAGT
The DNA here is from genome assembly GCF_019175385.1 of Lycium barbarum. Lineage (NCBI taxonomy): Eukaryota > Viridiplantae > Streptophyta > Magnoliopsida > Solanales > Solanaceae > Lycium > Lycium barbarum. Next base: position 107,332,942 of record NC_083339.1, on the reverse strand, counting down.
TAAGGCGACCGAGGAAACTCATCACATCCTTTCGACTCTTTGGGGCAGGCAAGTCTTGAATAGCCTTTATCTTCGAAGGATCCAATTCTAAACCTCTCCTGCTCACAATAAAACCCAACAACTTCCCAGCAGGAACATCAAATGCACATTTTGCGGGATTTAATTTCAAATTGTATCGCCTCAACCTGTCAAAGAACTTCTTCAAACCCGTCAAGTGATCTGAGCTCTTTCGTGACTTGATGATGATGTCGTCCATATAGACTTCAATCTCCTTATGGATCATATCTTCAAAAATGGTAGTCATGTCTCTCATATAGGTGGCACCTGCGTTCTTGAGCCCAAAAGGCATCACTCGATAATAGTATACTCCCCAAGGTGTGATGAATGTCGGTTTCTCAGCATCTTCTTCATCCATCAGAATTTGGTGATATCATGCGTAGCAATCGACGAATGACTGCAACTCATGCTTCGCACAGTTATCAATAAGAATGTGAATATTCGGGAGGGGAAAGTCATCTTTCGGACTAGCCCTGTTGAGGTCCCGATAATCCACGCACACCCTGACTTTGCCATCCTTCTTTGGTACAGGCACGATATTGGCTAGCCAAGTGGGGTACCTTGCTGCTCGAATGACCTTTGCATCAAATTGCTTGGAGACTTTTTCCTTGATTTTTAAACTCAAATCCGGTTTAATGTTTCTCTTCTTTTGTTTTACCGGAGGGCAAGAGGGATCAATAGGCAGCTTATGCGAAACAATGTCTGTGCTTAGAACCGGTTTGTCATCATAAGAACATGCGAACACGTCTATATATTATCTCAACAGGTTGATCAATTCTTCCCTTTGTGACGGAATTAAATGGACGCTGATTCTTGTTTCCCTCACAGTTTCTTAATCTCCCAAGTTTATGGTTTCTGTTTCGTCCAAATTTGGTTTTGGCTTATTCTCAAAATGTTCAAAATCCTTAGTTAACGCTTCAGGTTGCATGTCCTCTTCATATTCTTCAGAGTCTTGTTCGGCATTTACTATGGGCTCGCTTGTTTCATTACGTGTCACATTCACAGTATCGGCAGATTTATTAATTTGATTGCTGAAAAATAAAAGAAAATTAATTAAATAAAGACGGAATAATAAATAAAAAGCATAGCTTGAATTTGGCATTTGAGCTTTCAAATGTTTGGAGGCAAAACAACAAAAGCATAAACACGATTCAGGCCTCAGTTTTGAATCGTGTTGTTTCATCAAATATTTAATACAAATTGTCTACCAAGACTCCCGGAGAACCGGGGGCGGGGTACAAGTCCAATTGTTCAAAATATCTCCAGGCTCAGCATCCTAGATAGTTGGGTTTTCAGAGCATTCAGCTTCCTCCTCGGCAATGAATAAATTCTTGAGACCTTCCACGAGGCTGTCTTCAGGTTCTTCTTTTGATGCTTGTGTAGCGGATGCTTTGAAAATTGACTGATTCAGGAGAGGAACAGTCTTTGGCAAGGGAATATCACTTCTTCTTTTGAGACTAGCCAGTGAAATTTCTTCAGGAATGGGTTCGTATCCAAGACCAAAAGTGTCCTTTTAGCCGGATAACTGAATTGGTTTCACTATTCCATCCAAATTCACTCCAAGACCTCGACCGGGCTGGAAACCATTCTTCAGCATTTCCCATGCAACCATCATAAGCACGCGTGGCAATTTCATCCTTTCAACTTGAGTAGCACACATGGTTTCCTTGACATGGAAGACAGATCCATCCAGCCTTTCTACACTTTCAATAACAGGAATTGAGCTTTCGGGACAGATTGAATTGCTGCCTTCTCCATGGATCACAATTTCTTGATGATTCCAGACAAATTTCAAACTTTGATGTAGGGTAGAGGGGACTGCACCAGCCATGTGGATCCATGGCCTTCCTATCAGCAGATTGTAGCTAGCGGATATATCAATTACTTGGAATTCCACCGTAAACTCCACAGGTCCGATTTCCAAGGCTAAGTCAATCTCTCCCATGACACCTCTTTGAGCTCCATCAAAACCTTTGACTATCACCTGACTGTCGCGAAGCTTCCCGATATCAATTCCTAAGGCTCGGAGAGTAGTGACCGGACATATGTTCACAGCTGAACCCCCATCAATCAATACCTTGGAAATAAACTTGTCCCTGCATTTGACTGTGATGTTCAGTGCTTTGTTGTGCCCCAAACCTTCAGGTGGCAATTCATCATTATGAAAAGAAACTTTGTGGGCCTCAAGGACTTCTCCAACCATGGCTGAAAATTTCTTGCTGGAAGTCTCAGCCGGAACATAAGCTTCACTCAGCACCTTTGCTAAAGCGTTCCTATGAGCTTCAGAACTCATCAACAATGCCAATAAAGAAATTTGGGCTGGTGTTTTCTTTAGTTGTTCTACAACAGAATATTCTTTAGTTGGCATTTTTCTCCAGAATTCTTCAACTTCGGCCTCAGTCACAGCCTTCTTTTGGCCATTTTCTTGGCTTGGTGCTCCTCGTGCTACCTTCTCGGGGGTATAACACCACCCAGATCTTTTCATTCCAGCAGCAACAGTCTCCACAACCAATTTTCCCTTTGCTTTGTCCCTTTCATCAGACGGATAATTCCAGGGAACTGCTTTGGTGTTGGAAGGAGGTGCCTGAGCAACTAAGGCTGTGATTCTAGGCCTTGGAGTGAGCACTTCCACTTCAATTGGGACCCTCATTTGGACCGTGATCACTGAAGCAACAAAGGCAGATGATTCAACCTTTTCCTCTTTTTTGACTGGCACAATAGTCCCTTCCAAATCACAGTCCTCATCAATGGTAATCATGTTCACATTTGCATCACCATGATTGGGCAGCGGATTGTTGTTTATATTTGGGGGAGCTCCTTTGAGCTGGATGATCCCTTCTTTGATTAATGCTTCGATTTTGTCCTTGAGAGTAAGGTAATTTTCAGTATCATGTCCAGTAACTCCTGAGTGATACGCGCAACGTTTAGTCCCGTCATACCATCCAGTAAGGGGGTTAGGAACTCTTCCCTGAATTGGTTGTAGTATCCCTGCGGCTCTCAATCTTTCATACAGTTGGGCTAAGGGTTCGGCTAACGGTGTGTAAGTTTTGGTTAGCTTTCTTTCAAAATTTGGGCGAGGTCTGGGTGCATTTTGTGGACGGTTTGGTGATTGGTATTGGGGTTGAGGCGATTAAGTTGGCTGGTATTGTGATGGGCTTTGGTGGGCAGGTGTTCGGGGTGGGTAATATGCTGGTTGGGTATGGTAAACAGGATGGGGAGTGGATGGAGATTGATAATAAGGCTGAGGGGCTTGAGTGTATTGGCTGTAATATGAGGGCTAGGATGAAGGGTATTGGTAGGTTAACATTTGGTTTGGTCTTTGTTCCTGGATGGTCATGACCGCGGACACTCTGTCCCTCTTCTTCTTAGCTGAATCTGATTGAATTGCCTTACTTGTTGCTTGCAAGGCTGCAATATTTGTGACTCTTCCTATCTTGATTCCTTCTTCTATGAAGTCTCCCATTCTAATGACTTCAGAAAACTTTTGTCCGATGACGCTTATCAGTCTTTCATAGTATGTGGCATCTTTTAAAGACTGTACAAAGAGCGTCGTCATCTCACTCTCCGCCATTGGGGGCTGGACTTTTGCGGCTTCCGCTCTCCAGCGCATAGCATACTCTTTGAAGGTTTCTGTCGACTTCCTTTCTAACTTCATCAAATAGAACCGGTCTGGGACAATCTCAGTGTTGACCCTGAACCTATCCATGAACTCTTGTGCCATCTTTCCCCAATTATGCCATTTCTGCGGGTCTTGGCATGTGTACCAATCTCCTTATAAACAGCTTCATCCTGATGGCTTGATCTTTTCCCACTCCAACAAGCTTATCACAGTACGACCTCAGGTGAGCCCGAGGATTTCCTTTTCCATCAAACATATCAAACTTCGGCACCTTATATCCAGCAGGCAACTTAATATCGAGATGAATACATAGATCCTCGTACTCTAGTCCTTCGCATCCCTTGTGGTTTTGGATGCTTCTAACTGCTTCCTTCAGACTGCGAATCTCCTTTGCTATATTCTCGTCTACTTTCGCCCTGGCTTCCCTTTCTATCTCCTCATAAGGGTCAACCTCTGGATGCTACACGGCCTGCAATCGGGTAGTGAAAGGTTGAGCTTCTGCTACATATACCGGTGGCACATACTGCGTATTATGGTTAGCAGTGTGTGCCAATGGTATGTGTTGAGTTGCTTAGTAGTTTTGGGTAAATGGGGTAGTTTGGATAACTGCAGGCTGAGGAATATAGGGAGTGGTGAAAGGTGGCGGATTGGTTTGTTGGAAGTTAATTTGTTGGGGGTTGGCTTGTTGTGGGTCATTTTGTTGCGGGATGGTTTGTTGTATGTTGGTTTGTTGCGGGATGGTTTGTTGTGAGTTGATCGATGGTGGAATGGGTTGTTGTGGATTTGATTGTTGTGAGATGGTTTGTTGCAGGCTAGTTTGTTGTGGGACGGGGGGTGAATTGGTAGTGCATGGATTGACTGTGTGAAGTGGAGGGTTTGAGGGAAAAGACTGAGGGGCGGGCCAGTCAACAGGCGAAAAAGATGGTGGGATTGTCGCACTTGTTCTTTGTTCATGGTGAGGCGTGTTGAGGGTAATGGAGAGGTTGGTAAGATTTCGTAGTCGCTCAATTTCACTTTGCATGTTGGCTATTTGCTGCACCAATTGGGCGATAAGTTCATCATTTCTTCCTCCCGAAGCCTCAGGTTCGTCTCTTGGAACGGTGACAAGCCCCAAGCCAGTCAGTTCGGATGCCCCTGAATCATTCATATCGTTGGATGCTCGTGCTTTTGATCTTGTGAAGTACGGGTGGTCTGCCAGTTCGCAGTCAACAAGAATCAACCTTTGGGGGGAAAATGAAGAAAACTGCATTAGTATAGTGCAAATGGTTGCTGCTTAAAATAATGCGAACATTGGGCAAATAACGTTTGAAAGAAGCACATATTTCATAGCAAACAAATTACATAGTAAGAGAGAAATATAGCAAACATAGCGCGACCTATTATGCACGGGACCTCTTTTGTGCTAGAGGTAGGCCTAGCGTGGATCTGAAGGATAAAACATGTAATTATACGTCATCCCAATGTGCTATTAATTGAAGACCCCCCCAAAACATACAATGTTTGAAAATTCAAATCTTGGTACAAAGGAAATTATTACAACTACTACTTGATTTCATAAGCTAATTAACATAAGGAAGGCCCTTCGTCATTATTGAGCCTCTTGGTTGCTTGGATTGATTGACCGATCTTTCGGCGATTCTGGACAAGGTATGACATAGCTAGAACTCCTCCCGTTTTGATGCCTTCTTTGATGCAAGTGTCTCCTTGCTAAGCTAGAAGTGTATCTAATTTTTGCATGCTTTGCTCGTAACTAAGTGTCTGCTGCTTCCATTTCTCTGTTTCCTTTTCCTTTTCCTTAAGTTGTGCATGGTGCTCGGCTTCAGAGACAAGATTTTTCTTATGCAGTTGCCGGAGTAAGATGTGTGCTTCTGCTTCTCCATCCTTAATTCATCCCCTCAGGCTAACGCCAGGTTTGATTGATCCTTCCAAGTTAGCGGTCAGCCACTTCAAATAGTTATCATCACATCCAACTTGGTATCTGTTTGGCTCAATTGAATCTGCTTTCACGGTTTCCCTCGATTTCCACATGCTTATAACTTCTTTTGCAAAAGGAATTTTTCCCTCTTTGTAGTCGGCTCGATAATGATCCATATCTGCCACTAAAGGTATGTTTTGCTTTCTTCCAGATTGCCTTAAAACTCTCAGTGGGGCATAAGGTTGTAAGCCCCGAAGTCCCATCAAAACTAAAAATGGCACGATCTTCGTCCGAAACACCAAACCCTCGGATGGAAACCAACTGAACATCCACTGAATTTAATCATCGTTCAAACAGCCAAGAAGTCTTACCCACCCTTCTACACAATTTGGCTTTTCAAATGATCTATTAGTCAAAATAGCGCCCGGAATGTGTCCAAGAATGTATTTTCACCCGTCGGCTTTCGAAATGCTAGACCTCTGTCGACCTTTTGAAGATGTTCCATCAACCAAATCTGTAAAAGCAAGTTGCATCCCTCAAAATGCTTATACCCGTGTTTGCAACGTCCTAACGCTCGATAGATATTTGCCACGACCATAGGGACCACAGTGTAGTATTTCCCGTCAATGCCACCAAATAGAGCTTCAGTTACAGTGATGAGACGGGTGTGAATATCTCTTGTTGTTCCTTTAGGGAACACCATAGTTCCCAAAAAGCACACCGCGAAAGTGAAGCACCGTTTTTGTTTCCAAGAGTCATACGAGAAAAACTCGTCTTGATGGTTGGTGAAACTTTGTTGATAGCGAAATCTATGATACAAGTAATCAAACGGTATCGTAGACCCTTGTAAGCATTCTACACCTTTACCCTTCCTGAATCCAAAACTGTCAACAAATTCCTTTGGTAAAGGTTCCTTTGGAATAATCATGCCACAATTTTGCCATTTTTTCTTCCTATGTAACAAAGCAGCATTTTCTACATAGCCACCTATTTCCTCTAACAATGGGGTCATTTCAATGTTGCCGAATCTAAACACAACCCTCTTCTCATCCCAAAACACAGTTGCTGCCTCGATGATGTCTCTACATGGTTGGATATCCATTAAACACGGTAAGTGCCCTAGCGCTCCACGTACCACCCGTTATCCATAATCCCCCAAATCAATCCACCATGCGTTTAGTTGAGGAGGAACGCTCAAAACCATGCTAAACCTCAGGTATGCATTGTACTGACTCATGGCTACCTGCGTTCACAAATGGTTATTTCTACCTAAATAGCACATGGACCACATAACACACATGTTTATCCTTCAAATCAATGCACATAACGTGATAACCATCGCTTGGGGTCATAGACCCACTCGGACATTTGGACGAGGTTGACTAATGGACTTAATACACTTTGGGTATTAAGCCTCCTAGGTTTGCGTGATGCATGTCCTTAAAGAGGGTTCTGGTTTAGCTCTATCTTAGGCTGACTAGGAGTTGGTTTCCTATGACACAAGGCTCCCCCAAGTGGACAACTTGGGAGTGGAAAGTCTGTGGCTGTCGACTGCACCGCCGATCGACTAAATCCACTAGATCGATTCAACTAAAGGGTAATTTAGTAGTGCACGGCCGCGAACTGCGAAACCGCTTTAAGTGTAGGAATTTGTGTGAATTTTCCAGGAGTGGAGGAAGTATGAGCGGAATGCCAATTTAATAAAAGCAAAAATATACATATTACATAGAAAAGACAAATAAGGAATAAAATAATAATAAAAACATTTAAAAGCATATAAAGCAACAATAAAGGCAAAATAAACAAACAAAACATCCAACAAATTATTTGTTAACCTAAGTTGTTATGGTTAATAACCTAAAGTCCCCAGCGGAGTCGCCAAGCTATTATACCCCATTTAAACTAGTCAAAGTAGAGTACAACATATTGGTGATTCCTATTTTTTGTTTATTTTAAGGAGTCGCCACCTAATTAGTTTAAAAGATGAATTAGGACACCTAATTATTAACTAAGGTAAAGTTAAACTAAACCTCCGTTAACGGTCTACTTAATTAGTGTGATTCTAGGTAAGAGTTCTAGATTATCCTAAAGGGAAGGGGTTAGGCATCCTTTAGAATCCATTAATTATGGTTACCGACCAAACTTAGGTTAATATCAAAAATATAATAAATAATATTTTATAAGTAATTTTAAGAAAGATATCTCATAGAATGCATATACGTAATTAAAATAGAGAAAACTTGCAAATAAACAATATAATGCGTTTCTAAACTTGTATAGGGAAATAATTATTTTCAAAGGCCAAAAAACATTTTTTATAAATCATACATCTTAATACCATTTTTTATTTTAATACAAAATAATTCTGACACAGCTTGCATGGATTTTAAATAAGGAATTGCATAATAGCTTTTAAAAGAAGATTTAGCAAATTTGAGCCTTGGATAAAATTATGTTATATGAATATGGCAATGTAAAAAAATCTAGATTTATTCTAAAAAAAAGGGCTTGAGTTTTCTTTCTCCTTTTATTTATTTTGGTATTAACTATACTCGGCTGAAAATATGCATAATTGGGTAACTCTTGAAAAATTTGTTTATAAAATATACTTGAGTTCATATTGGCATATCCACTACGTTTTAAATTTTTTAAGATAGTAAGAATAAAAACATGATTCCCTTAACTCAAAATATGTGTTCACGCTATTTGAAAATCAATTGTTCTAAAAATAAATATTATAGATACTATGAATAATTTAACATAAAGAAAAAAAAAAATGAAACCTACGGAATTAATTGTGGGTTTTTCCCTTAAATTAACTACCCATTACACTAAAACTAGCCCCACTAATTCATTAGGAATCATCTAAGCTAAGAAAATAAAATGAGACAAAGTGGTAGTCAAGCAATCAATATACACAAACAAAATAGAGCCACGGAAATAAGAAGTTTAAACGGGCTTGGCCCATTTTAGAGCTGCTGCGATCTGTTGCTGCTGTTGGGCTTTGGCCCAGTAATCCTTTTTTTTATATATATATATATTGTTGCGGACCGGGATTGACTCGAGAGAGGTCATGTTGGGCTTTAGCCCAACACCGAGTGCGGAATAAGACGAGTCCCTTGGACTCGTACGCGATGGTCATGCATAAAAACGAAAGAAAAGGATTAGTACGTAATCAATAAATAAGGCTAAACATATATAATGTAAGTTCAAAACAGACCAGTGGATTATGTATATACTATGTATATTTGAGTATGCTTCGTATATACACATTCATAAGGATACTTAGAAGGTTAGTATCGGAAAGCTTTTGCCCCCGTCTTCCCGATGTTATACAAGTTCCAAGGGATTTCATGAATCCCAGGCATGGCTAACATCGGGGAGGGTTCAAGCTTAATCCATAATGACCCACTAATCTCTCCACAAATGTATCGACTAAGATATACCGGTCATATACATATATATACATAATCAATCATGATATACTTGCAACATGAGAGCTTATATAATTTTAAACAAGTACAAAAAACACAACATGCATTAGCCATGTAATGTAAGAGAAAGAACGGGCTTAACACACATGAAACAGTCATTGATTCGTTTAGGTAAATACTTGTCATATTTTGTCCAAACTTGAGACCAAAGCATAATTAGATTTCAATCTCTTTTTTCGGCCAACAAGAGAACATAAGAAAAGCACTTGTAAAGCAAAACATATGGAGGCAGATTCATGCTCATATGCTTATCCTAATGAATTAAAGAGGTAAATAGTTTTCAGTTTAATTGAGGTAGATTTTAGAAGAGTCGTAACAGTCTCTTTACAGTTTAGAGTCAAAATAAGACCAAATCAGAATCTACAGACCAATAAATGAGGTAAGAACCAACACTAAACATCGAGGGAGGAGACATCATTTACTCAAAGAGCACATCAAACTAACAAAGAAAAGGAAGGGTAAAACATGACATGCTATCGGCTTAATACTCAACTTTAACATTAACAACACAACACAACAGATCAGGTAATACCTCAGGCATGTCAAACCTTAAGTTCCCGAGATGGCCTTAAATCCATTTAAGTAAAACACAGAATAACATAATCACCTCAAGACTTTTAGGCATATTATTACTTTCCCACGGCCAACTTACGTAGTGGTACATTCATTTATTAAAGATCCAAAGGTCACAAGACGATAAACTATCGACACGAGAAGGGCAGAAACATTACATCGCACAGACTTACCAAAATTCTGATAACAGTCAACTCATATACATTTTTTAAACGAAGATTGACTCCCTAGCCTATATTTACAACCTTAAACTGACCTCATTACCACATTTTCTCATGGACAGAATTGAAACTTAAAAAAAGGGGGAAAGGAGGTCTAACTGGGCATTAGGGAACAAAAGGGGAAAATACACTCAAGCAACATACATTCCCAGGAGAACACTGGTCAAAACAGATGACACATTAGGATTCAAGATAGGCTATTTAACATTGTCCAAATACCAAAACAGCAGACCAAATAATCCATATAGGTAATTCAGTGACCCTTTTGACATAATAAAACAGGACACACAACTAAACTATCCAACATGCTACTAACGACATGACTGAGTCAGCAAATGAGACACATATTGTTATTAAACTAAGTTAACATTTGTATCAGATCAGCAAATTGAACCTCAAACTACAATAATTCACTACTGATTTACTAAATAACTAGTGAACACTTACTCACATGCTAGGTTATTGAGAATCAAAATTTCAATTAGCAAAAGCACCCACTATACTTAATCATAATTAAACATGGCTTAAGTAATCACAACCGAACAGCTGATGCACATTTGAGCATGCTTAAGCAATTATCAATCAGGAAATTAACTAATAAAGGCAACTAAATGCTTATTTACCATATTTAAGCCACTACCAATAGACAAACTTATCTAGATAGACATTCAGCAATAGTTTTAACTAAACAGCACAAGTATAAGCATATTAATCTTAACTTAACTACCAAACAATACCTAAATGCACCCTAATCATGCTTGCACTACTAATGTTAACTAACAAACTAACACATAGCAGGACAACAAAAAAGAATCAAACAGAAAATAAAATAACTAAAGGGGGGAGGTTCACCTTCTTCGGGTGCAGCGAAGTGGATGCGGGGTCTCCGATACACACTCGAACACTACAAATCTCCGAATTTGTGCGCACTCGGATTCGAAATAATTCCAGGGGCAAAAGAAAATAGAAAAAATGATTTAGTATCTTTTTGAATCGATATCAAGAATATTGTGACTGCTAAAAATTAATATTTTCTTAGGGGGGAATTTCTGGGCGGCTAAAGACTTCTATTTCTAGGGGATTCGAGGCGGCTAAAAAAAAACTCCCCTAAAATGACTCAAGAAAGGATTATTTATATGAATCAACTAGGGTTTTGCCGGGGTTCTAAAACGAAAATTGGGCGGGATTTCTGGTCAAAATATTTTCAAATCAAAACGTTAGGAGGCCCTTTTTCTGTCGTCGATTAGAAACAACGAAGAAGAAAGCAAAAACCATTAAACGTGTACTACGAAAATGACAAAAAGAACTGATAAGGCAAACGATTTCAACTTCACAAATCGATGAAAATCATTAAGGTTTTCAGATGCAGAAGAGAAAGAAGAAGCAAACAAAACTTAACCTCTTTCAACGGTTAAATCCGGATGGGGGAAGGACGAGCCATTAATTTCCTTCCCCAAAATGACCATGCGTGGTTTGATAGAGGTGAAAGGCGTCTGCGATTTTACTGTAATCGTCGGAGAGAGAAAGGGCGGGTGAGGAGAGAGAGAGAGAAGAGAGAGAAGGGGAAGGGTGCGGCGGATGAAAAAAACGTATAACCCTAATGGTTTCCTTTTGTTGCACGAGTCGGGTCGGGTCATCGGGTTAAATGGTTAATGGACTGGGTCGGCTGAAGGGTGGTGGGCTGGGTAGGTTTTTAAACAAATGGTGGGCCGGTCCGAAAATGTTTATAAATTGATTGGGGCGGATGGGCTAAAAATATAATTTCTTCTTGTGCTATTTTGGGCTTCTAAATTTGCATAAAAGACCTCCTTCAATTAATTAACGTGTGCCAAAATATTATTTAATGTAAAAGTATGTATTTATTAGTGCTCAGATAAAAAAATAAAATTATATGACGTCGTAATAGCCGTGCGATAATATTTTTTAAGTTCAATCAGTGAATAAACTCCATTATTTATTTGTGCGAAAATAAATGCGATGCGTGTGCATAATGTGGTAAAAATGCTGAAATGATCATAATGCAAATTGTAACAATACTGGTAATAATAATAATAATAAAATAATAATAATAATATAATAATAATAATAATAATAATAATAATAATAATAATAATAATAATGGTAATGGTGGTAGTAGTAACGGTAATAAAATAAATAAATAATAATAATAGCTAGTGACTACAATAGGATAATGAAACGCTGATATTAATAAAAAGCTAATAATTGTAGTAAAATATAAATAATTATTTCTTAAGTTGCCAAAAATATTAGAAGCGTAAATAAATATTTCGGGGAAGATGGGACAAAATTGGGTGTCAACATCTCACAAGCAGCTTTGGCAGCAACCTTTCTAGGACCAGAATTAGAACCAGAACCCCTAGTGAATTTAAAGTTTGAAGGGTAACCATGAAGCCTGTGACATTTCTCAATAACATACCCTGTCCTCTTGCAGTATTTGCAATATAGAGATGCCTTCTGAGGATCAAATTGTACTTTGGGAGCAAACTTAGATCCACCAGTGTTGAAAGAGGCATGGAAGGAGGCTGATTCAGAGGGAAAAACAGTACTAGCAGACACTTGTCTTTGTTTTTCATCACTGAGAAGGATGCTATAAGTAGTGTCCATGGAAGGGAGAGGCTTAATCATAAGAATGTTACTCCTCACTTGGACATAAACCTCATTTAAACCCATGAGAAATTGATAGACCTTTTGTTCCTCCTCAGATTTAGCACCCCCAATACAATTACACCTATTCTCAGAAAGAACAGAGATTGAAGCTAACTCATCCCACAATTGTTTTGTCTTGGTAAAATAAGAAGCAATGTCAAGAGAACCTTGGGAAATGTGAGCCAAGGCTTTTTTCAACTCAAATACCCTAGCACCATCAACCTTACCATACCTAGCTTCTAATTCCCTCCAAATATCCTTAGCAAACTCAGAGTATACAACAGATCTATGTATTTCCTTAGTGACAGAGTTGGCCAGCCAAGCAACAACTAGGTCATTGCAACGCTGCCATTTTCAAAGGAGGGGAGATCCTTCAGGAGGCTTCTCAGTAGTGCCATGGATGAAATCAAGCTTATTTCTAACAGATAAGGCAATCAAAATTGACCTACGCCAACTACCATAGCAAGTTCCATCAAACAATTCAGAAACTAAAGATGAAGCCAGCAAATCAGATGGGTGCACATACAAAGGGTGACAGGGGTGAGTATAGTCATCTGGGTGAAATGGTACATGCGAAATAAGGGTTGGACCCACAGCAGTACCATTACGGGTAGGAATTTGAGAATTCTCGGTGTTCATCATCGATTAATTAACAGCAATACTCAATGGCAAAATAACAACCACGAAATACAACACACCAATAGTATATGAACAATATCGACAAATTGCAAATAAAGGAAACCCTAGAAATCCTAATTCGATCGATTTTGAGAGAAAACAAATCAGAAACCCTAACTTGATCGAATTGGGGAAAGAATGTTAAGAATGAAAAAAATACCACTCCTCTTTGCAACCGAAAGAGGTACGGCCTTGATATACACTATTCCACCGGAAAACCACAAACTTCGTCGGAAAACTGATCGCTGATGAACCTTTGACGAAGGAAACTAAAACACGGCTATCTACACCGTAAAGCACAAAAATATACAATGTAAACCTCGCTCTGATACCATGTTAGCAGCGGAAAAACTTACAAATTGAAGAAGTTGATAAACGAGGTCAAAGTTTAGAGAGAGAAAGAAGAGAGAGAATATTGTATTAGATCGAATCAATGAAATCGTCTTCTGTTCCGTGCATATATCAAAGGTAACAAAATAATAATATAACTGGGCCTAACCGCATTGGGCTGACCCGGTACAAATAAATGAAAAGGCCCAAGTGGACTAAAACTAATCTGGGCTAGTCTGAATAAGTCCAACAACTTCACAGTATTAGTGTTTTTCCTCACTTGCACCGTTACACGTTTAGAGCTTTTTAACGAAACACCATACAAAATTTGATTCCCTATTGTTTTTTCTCCTGTAAAAATAACTTCTTTGCCTATTCTGTCTTCTTCCATAAAGATAAATTCTCAACAGAATTCTTGCTATCCCAACATAGAAAAATATGAAATCTTATTGTCATGGCTGCCAGATTATACTCTTCAAATAAATGCAAGACTAACTTGGTTGTCCTACTCGGAGAAGTTGAGAGACAACATCAACTTCAATAAAAAATTTGGTTATCTAATATAATGAATCTACCTTTTAGATGGTTGTCCTCTCCAATATTACAGGTAATCAGCTTACTATCCAATTAGAAATTTTAGTTATTTTTTATTTGATATATATTTTTTAAATTTGACTTTATAATTTTTTCTTTAAAATGATTTCCATTTGGTTAAAAAATATGTAAAACAAGAGTACTTTGACCACTTGCTGTTTTCTTTTTTAAATAATTTGTTTCAGCTTTCTGTGATGCAATTTCCATTTCCTATCACCTATTTTACATATTCTTCTCTTTTAATTTACAAAAAAACAGAATGAGATGTTTCAACCATAAAATTTTGACATCGAAGCAAGAAACTTTTTCTTCTCAAAAAGGATAAATTATCGTCTAAGGTTTATTGTTTTTCCTCTCCTATATTAGTTTTAAAACATAGCAAAAACACATATTCTGCAATTTTATTTTAGCTTATATTTTCCTCTAAAATAAAGCTTATGCTTTAATTAATTTCATTAATTTTGAATCACCATTTATATGTTTATACATAAAATCATTACGTATACTGGAACTTAAATTTGAGTAAAACATTGAATTTAAGCACAATTTTTTGATGTGTGTTGTGTAGGAAATTAACCATGGCACAACGGATGTTTTCTACCTAATTGCACCATGCAATTCAAGGTCGAAAACAATCTTTTACCTGTAAGCTTTCCTCTTCAATAAAAGGACTTTTAATATTATAACGTTGGTAATGCTCTCTTAGTTTTACCCAATCTATGAAAATTTCTTGCCCAAATTAAGAACTCTTTACTCCTCATGACTTTACCTTTTCAATATATCTGCTAATTTTAACCTCATTGATTTACTTAATTAGCTGGAGATTGAATCTCTCCATTTAGAGCTATGACTTACATTTTACAATTAATTTCTTTTTTTATGGGGTCCTAAATCTTCGATAGGCTGGACTAGAGGATCACCACATGCAAACTTTCGTATGGTGGAGCGTAAAAGAAGCTTAAAGAGTTAAAATTACTCATTAATATTACCTCACTTTGTTTTATATTTACACTCATTAATATTACCTCACTTTGTTTTATATTTACACGAGTCAAATTGGCTAATACGTACTCAAGATAAAACACCCTGTAGCAAATCTTAATGTTTAACGATTACATGAAATTCAACATTTATAAGGTATTAAAGTTGAAGAGAATGCATCAAATACTCCATCAAATTCAAAAGAGGATGTTTGTGTTAGGTGTGCGAACAAAGTACCACATTGATAGCTGAAAAGAGAAGGGAGCTATTTATAAGGAGTTGGATACTCTTAATGATGTGAGACATTTTGGGGAAAACCGTGCGGGCTTGGCCCAAAGAGGACAATATCACATCTTGTTAAAAGTATCTTTGGACCGTTTAACCCAACAACAGGTATCAGAGTCAATGGTTTGGCGGGACGAGTATCAAGATGGCGGAGTGTGGCGTGGGGCCCAGCTTAGTGCCTTTTCCCGTCTATGGGCCGGTTTACGACCTTTACCCGTAGCTTTGAAGACGCATTCACAGCCTTTGGTCTTCGGTGGCCGTAAATACTCTGATAGTGTGGTTCGCACACAGACATGTTGAATCTCTGACCCGTGGTATGATAATGAGCCACATGGAATTTAGTTCGAGGGGGAGATTGTTAGGTGTGCGAACAAAGTACCACATTGATAGCTGAAAAGAAAAATGAGCTATTTATAAGGAGTTGAATACTCTTAATGATGTGAGGCCTTTTGGGGAAAACCGTGCGGGCTTGGCCCAAAGCGGACAATATCACATCATGTTAAGAGTATATTTGGACCGTTTAGCCCAACAGTTTGCTTGTATTTTTGAGATTGAATGCACTGCATACAAGTCTATGTTAAAGGTGATGCTACTGATTAGGGGTGTACAAAGTAAACCGATAAACCACACCAAACTGATAAACTGAGTCAAACCGAGAAAAAAACCCGACTAGTGGTTTGGTTTGACTTGATTTGGTGTTGAAAAAAAAAACCCGACCATAATTGGTTTGGTTTGGTTTTAGCTAAAAAAAAGTCAAACCGAACCCAACCAACCCGACATTACATTTATTCAATTTTTAAAATATTTTATACATAACAATATTTATTTGTAATGTAATTTATAAATATTTCTTAATTTTTTTTCGTTTTTTATCTATTATCATTTTATTCAAGCTTGAACTTAGAATTCTGAATGTCAATAAGTTTTATATCCTATGGATATTAGTAACTCATATAAAGTCCAAACCAAAATCAACTCAACACTAATACTAACAAAAGAAATTCAATTTACCACTAGAAATGATAATAATGTTGGACATCTATTCTTTAGTTTTGTATAATTGGTTTAGAGAGTGAAAATACATAACTTAAGTTTTTTTTTCTTGTCATGTAATTAATATTTATTAGCCGTACTTATTTTAGCATGACTTAGTATTTTTAGATTATGGTCATTTTCTTTATGGCTTATTAATTAGCAATATTTGTTTTAACTGATTTTATTATCTTTTGTTGAATATTCTAATACAATGTCATCACTCTTCTCACATTTTGTGTTATTTTCTTATGAAACACCTTAATTGTATAGTTGTATCTTACTAGGACTAAAGAAATATTTGAACTAAATGTTATATGTTTCGTATCAAGACTATTCCCGAAAAAAACCCGAAAAACCCGAGAAAATCGAATAATCCGAGAAAACCCGAGGTTGAAAAACCCGAATTTTATTGGTTTGATTTGGACTATAAATTTAAAAACCCGACGTAATTGGTTTGGTTTGGTGTTAAAAAAATCTGAACCAACCCGGTCCATGTACACCCCTACTACTGATGCGGGATCAAAGTCTCACAATCTTATTTTCTTCACTTTCTTAGGTAAAATACTAATGTTGCACTTGGCCTAACAGTTTCTGATTATACTTAGATTGTTGTGGGAAAGTAAAATACAATTATCATGTACATCTAACAAGTATTACTAGAATATGAATATGTGACGATGAACATCAAAATACAATAATGTGACAGTATAACCATAATCCTGCAAGTTCAAATTCATTACTCAAGAGCTGCAGAAGTAGATCCGTGAAAGAAAAAAAAGTGCACGGTTTATCAGAAGACTTTTTGCGATGAAAATGGCTAAAGCACAACATAAAAATAACGAATTGAGAAGAAAATGATAATAAAAATTGGATGCTACTTTCTTAACTCTATTATAGTCCGTAATTTCTACTCTTGACATGATTTTATGATATCTTCAATGTTACTCTTTGGTGCATAAAGAAATTGAAATGGGTTTTACCGACAACACATTTGTTAAAGAATTCGTGAATAACATGCCCACCTAAAAAAAGTTGAAGGCTTTTGCATCCTTGGAAGTTGGAAGAGACGGAAGAATTTAGAGACAAAACTATATTTTTTTTATAATTTTTTATAGGAATTTATTATTTATTTTCATACATAATTATTTAATTTGATGAAATGGGTTTTACGGACAACACATTTGTAAAAGAATCGGTGAATAACATTTCCACTTAAAAAAAGTTAAAGGCTTTTGTATCATTGGAAGTTGGAAGAGACAGAAGAATTTAGAGAAAAAACTATATTTTTTATAGGAATTTATTATTCATTTTCATACATAATTATTTAATCTGATCATACTTTTTCAGATGTAGTTTACGTACATTAGTAACGTAATTTACTTCTTAAAGAAGGACGAAGTAGGAGAAGCGATATAAATAATTACTATGATATTTGCTGTATGTAAGACCAAGTGTATGTAACTTTCAATTTAAATCTACTACTGTTTTATATTATATTAACATACCATGGTTACAAAATATTAAGATAATTAGAAGGCAGAATACATTCACATTCCATTAAACTTTTCAGTAAATTTCATTTAGATGTTCGATCTACGATATGTTTCTTTTGAGCACCTGAACATAAGATAAAATACTTTTATTAGACATTTCGGACTTAATTTTGGAATTTGGCGTGTTATCAATGTCATGACCCAGCCCCGTGGGCCGCGACTGGTGCCCTATTTGGACACCCAACCAGACTTACGTACCAGATCGACATATCAAAAGTTTATTCAAACTTAACATACGTTAATTTAAGCAGATACTGAAAGCAAATATCGTCTTAAGCGGTCGCCCGTACAGAAACATCATATCAAATCCGGTAAGCTGGCGGAATACACATCGCCCAGATATATACACATATACTAACAAAGGGGCCGTTTTGGCCATAATAGCAAACGGGACCGCATTAAGACGCATATCATAATCACAACGAACAAACATGACCCATGACCCACATATATGACTACAGGCCTCTACAAACCCTGACAGAAACATATGACGGGACAGGGCCCCGCCGTACCCAAATAGTCGTATATACAGAATATGTATAACAGAAGAGATGTACCAAAAATATGAGCTCCGGATCAAAAGGAGTAATCCAAGTGGCAGAATATGTATCCTATATTGGAGGATCACCAAAACGAGCGTCCGTACCTGCGGGCATGAAACGCAGTCCCCGAAGAAAGAGGGTCAGTACGAAATATGTACTGAGTATGTAAAGCATGAAATACAGAAATCCGAATCATAACCGAAGTGAAGAGTACAGAATATGGATACAGAATGAGTATATCAAAACCTGTGCTGAATATATATATATATATATATATATATATATATATATATATATATCATGCAAATAAAAATCATGCATAGGGCTCAGGAACGTGGCCGCCACTCCGACACTGGCGCCACAACACATCATACTCCAGAAGGTTTCATATCTCCGTATAGTCCCCGAACATATAGTATCATCATAACATATCACAACGCCAGAACATATCATATGCCATATCACATCATAACGCCGTATATAAGCGGTACCCGGCCCTATGGCGAGGTCTCAGGAACCGTAACACATCATACTGCCGAATATCACATAGTGCGCACGATCACAAAACCGGCCCGGGATCCGGCGAACGATATCATAGTAGTAGGCACGAGCGGAGTAGTGCGGAAACCATATGCATATAAATAATAAATAATTTCTCTCAAACTCAATAGCCAAATATTTTTACAGACATCTGAAGGCTCAAAAATAAGATTCGGGCCAATTGGAATTAGTATACGAAAGCTATAAACTTTTGAAGTACAGAACTTCCTAAAAGCATTTCAGAAACTCTCTTTAGAAATTTCAAGTAAGAATCACGTTAGGGAATTTTCAACTATCGCTATGGAGCAAATCAAATGGAGCCTTTAAGATCATATGTACATATCAAAATATATGTATCCAAAGCTTTAGCCATTTCAAATATTTTTCGGACATTGTTCGGAAACATATCAACTAGAATCTTCAAACATCATAAATGCGTATCGAACCATATGGGATAGCTTACGGAGGTCAAAGATGTTAGCCATCCTAGTGGCATCTAAGAGTAGGATTTTCTTTATAAGCATACATATACATTTTTGTTTATTCCAAAAAGGATCATGCCAAAAAGAAGGAACGGTAGGCTTTACATACCTCGATCGCTCACTAACAATTCTCGATCACTTGCCAAACAGATCTCGACTCAAGTCTCGGGCTCTCCACTATCTACAATAATATTATCAATTACTAAACATTAGCTACAAGTACTTTGAAATTCAGTTTTAACTAGTACTTGTCTACAGAAATTTCGGCAGCATCTCCCCTGTAAATTTAACATCCTCGAGAATTAAACTCGGCCAAATTCATCAACAACCATACCAACAATACCAACAACCATACCAATAACATCAAAAACCAATTTAAAACGCATTCCAACATTAGTAGCCTTCCTTTCTACATATTCATCATTATTTTGTTCGACTACGAATTTTCAAGCCGATATCGACACTTACATATTCACTACTAATTCAAGATCATTCAAATACAATTCAAAAGCATTTCATACCATTCTATAAAATATACAACAATCTCACCAAAAACTATAATTCACCCGAAACCTCCAACCTTCGACACAACATTCACAACACATTTTTCATCTTCCAATTTCATCAACAACAACCACAATTTGCACCTTAACAATTCCATTTCCATAATTACATAAATCTATAATAAAATCACAAAATTTCCTACAACAACCCAACAACCAATTTTTCATGCCAACTTGAGCTATTATTCTTCCATTTACATCACAAGGCCACAACAACATAATTTAACATACTAATTAAAAATTGTTCACCCTTCTCCATCACACCAATACACGGCCACACACACACACACACCCACAACACACAATTTTCATACTTTACATTCATTTCCATATACTACAACATATATATATAAAATTCTTCCAAGACAAAAAGAGTAGAATCTTTACCTTTTTCCAATTTTTCCACTTTCCAAAAAAAAGTACTTTCTTGCCTAAAAAATCATACCACGTTGAAGGGGGTCTTGAACTTAGTGGGAATTCAAGAAGGAAGAAATTTTGGATCAAAGTTTGGAAGGTTTCAATTTTTTTTTCTTTTGGTTGGCCGAATACCCCTTGGCTCTTGCACTCAAAATTTTTGTCTTGAAAGTTCTAAGCATAATGACTAAGTGATGGACCCTTCTATTTATTTATCACATGAATTTTAAAATTTTTATGGGCTTGGGCCCTATATTTTCCTCCATGGCCGGCCACTACTAATATGGGCCTCTTTGTTTTCCCTTTTTTTTTTCATTTCATTTAAGCCCAATTTGTTGCGGGTCTTATTTTGAAATTCCCGAAACTAGTTTTTAAAATTTCCCATTTTGCCCTTGACCTTCCTCCATGTTTCCACATCAACATTTCATGAACAACACCCATATATTAAATAAAAATTAAATTATGGCCTTATTTCTTACAAGTCAAAATTATTTCGAATTTTTCCAAATATGCAAAAATGCGGGATATAACATCCTCCCCCCCTTTAGAACATTCGTCATCGAATGTTAAATTAGCCTTATAGGTCTTACAAGCATTTTGGGGGAGTTTCTTTTTATAAACAACACATATATGTCATTACCAATTAATGTAACCAATTAAGGAATTTAAATTACCTGTAGGCATAGGAAACAGGTGGGGGTACTTCTTCTTCATTTCGTCCTCTGCTTCCCAGGTCATTTCCTCTCTGTTATTATTTCGCCACAAGACCTTAACAGAAGGTACATCTTTGGTGCGCAGTCTCCTCACCTGACGGTCCAAAATAGCTACAGGCTGCTCTTCATAAGACAATTCCTCTGTTACCTGAATATCTTCTATGGGGAATACTCTGGAAGGATCACCAATACATTTACGGAGCATTGACACATGAAATACCGGATGTACTGCCTCCAGATCGGATGGTAAGTCCAGCTCGTAGGCGACCTCGCCTATCTTCCGAATAATCTGATAAGGCTTAATATATCGCGGACTGAGCTTTCCTTTTCTACCGAATTTCATTACACCTTTCATAGGCGACACCTTCAGGAATACCCAGTCACCAACCTGGAATTCTAATGGTCGACGTCGTTTATATGCATATGATTTCTGTCGACTCTGAGCTGCTAATAACCGTTCCCGAATAAGTTTCACCTTATCGACTGCTTGCTGAATCATATCTGGCCCGATCAATTTAGTTTCACCAACATCGAACCAACCAATCGGAGATCTGCACTTTCTACCATATAAGGCTTCATACGGCGCCATCTGGATGCTGGAATGATAACTATTATTATAAGCAAATTCGATAAGCGGCAAATGATCATCCCAGCTACCCTTGAAATCAATAACACAGGCCCGTAGCATATCTTCCAGCGTCTGAATAGTACGCTCGGACTGTCCGTCGGACTGAGGATGGAATGCTGTGCTAAGACTCACCTGAGTCCCCAATCCCTCCTAAAATGACCTCCAGAAATTTGCTGTAAACTGAGCACCTCTGTCGGTTATAATAGTTATAGGAACTCCGTGAAGCCTTACCGAATAAGTAGTCCCGACCGGAAGAAAATTGGCTGATTTCGTCAGTCTGTCAACAATAACCCATATAGAATCATACCTGCGTGGAGTGCGCGGTAAACCTGTAATGAAATCCATATTAATTATTTCCCATTTCCAAGCTGGGATTTCCATTTCCTGCAATAACCCGCCGGGCTTTTGATGCTCGATCTTAACTTGCTGGAAATTTGGGCACTGGGCAACGAAATCTGCAATACCTCTTTTCATACCATCCCACCAATATAAGCATCTGAGATCGTGGTACATTTTAGTGGATCGAGGATGAACAGAATACCGAGCATAATGTGCCTCTCCCATAATCTGCCGTCACAGCCCTGCAACGTCAGGCACACATAATCTGTCTCTGTATAATAATACCCCGTCAGGTGAAACTTCGAACTAGGTCTTTTCCTTATCAAGGGTTGTATCTCTGTACTGTACCAGAATAGGATCCTCGAACTGACGCTGTTTTACCTCTTCCATAATCGATGATTCAGCAACTTCTCGGACAGAAATCCCAATATTTCCAGAATCGGCCAAACGGACTCCAAGGCTGGCTAACTGATGAATTTGACGAACTAATTCCTTCTTCTCTGGCTGCACGTTGGTCAAACTGCCCATAGATTTGCGGCTAAGTGCATCTGCCACAACATTAGCTTTTCCAGGATGATACAAAATATCGACGTCATAATCTTTCAATAATTCGAGCCATCTTCTTTGCCGCAAATTTAGCTTCTTTTGCTTAAAAATATACTGAAGGCTTTTGTGGTCCGTATAGATATCAACATGAACCCCATATAAGTAATGCCGTCATATCTTCAAAGCATGAATTACCGCGGCTAATTCCAGATCATGGGTAGGATAATTTCTCTCGTGCGGTCTGAGCTGCGGGGAAGCATAGACTATAACTCGACCATGCTGCATTAATACACAACCTATCCCAATACCAGAAGCATCACAATAAATGACATACCCGTCTGACCCCTCTGGAAGAGCTAGAACTGGAGCTGTAATTAATTTTTCCTTCAGCAACTAGAAGCTGCGTTCACAAGCATCGGTCCACTAAAATTTTGCTGCCTTCTGAGTTAGCTTTGTTAATGATGCTGCAATAGAAGCAAAATTCTCCACAAACCTCCTGTAATATCCAGCCAATCCCAGAAAATTGCGTACCTCAGTCGGTGTCGTGGGGCTAGGCCAATTCTGTACAGCCTCGATCTTCTGTGTATCGACCCGAATACCATCTGCTCCGACGATATGCCCCAAGAATGCCACTGAGGTTAACCAGAATTCACACTTGGAGAATTTAGCATATAATTTCTATTGCCGCAGTGTGCCAAGTACGGTCCTCAGATGATCTGAATGTTCCTCTGCTGATCGTGAATAAACCAAAATATCATCAATAAACACAATCACGAACATGTCAAGGAACGTCCTGAATACCCGATTCATAAAATCCATAAACACTGCTGGAACATTAGTTAGCCCAAAAGACATCACTCTGAACTCATAATGCCCGTACCGGGTCCTAAAAGCAGTCTTTGGAATGTCTGCCTCTCGTACCCGCACCTGATGATAGCCTGAACGCAAATCTATCTTCGAAAAATATTTAGCACCCTGCAACTGATCAAATAAATCATCAATCCGGGGGAGGGGATACTTATTCTTTATAGTCACCTTATTCAGCTGTCTGTAATCAATGCACATCCGCAGCGACCTGTCTTTCTTTCTTTCAAACAATACCGGCGCTCCCCAGGGCGACGTACTAGGTCTGATGAAGCCTTTTTCTAATAGATCTTTCAGCTGCTCTTTCAACTCTTTCAATTATGCAGGTGCCATTCTGTAAGGAGGAATAGATATAGGTTGAGTGTCTGACAGCACATCTATCGTGAAGTCTATCTCCCGCTCAGGGGGAAGACCTGGAAGCTCGTCCGGAAACACATCTGGAAATTCACTAACAACCGGAACTGAATGGAGAGTAGGTGTTTCTGCTTTAGTATCATGCACTCGAACCAAATGATAGATATACCCTTTCTGGATCATCTTCTTAGCCTTGAGGTATGAAATAAACTTACCTCTCGGCGATGCTGTATTTCCTGCCCATTCTATAACTGGTTCCCCTGGAAACTAGAAGCGAACTACCTTTTTCTGGTAGTCAACATTAGCATAACAGGAGGCTAACCAATCCATACCCATAATAATGTCGAATTCCATCATATCCAATTCTACCAAATCGGCCTTAGTGCAACGGCCACATATAATCACAGAACAGTCTTTATATACCAGCCTCGCTATAATAAAATCCCCGACCGGCGTAGCTACCTCGAACGGCTCTATAGGTTCAGGTGTTATCCCAATCTTACTAGCGACAAGGGGAGAGATATATGATAAAGTAGAACCCGGATCAATCAACGCATATACAGCTCGAGAAAAGACCAATAATGTACATGTGACAACATTTGGCGACGCCTCCTGATCCTGTCGGCTAGCCAATGCATATATGTAGTTCGAAGGACCACTAGAATCAGAAACCCCGCCACGGCCTCTACCGCGGCTCGCTGGTGCTGGCATACCTCGCCCCGCAGGGCGCATAACTGAAGGAGTGGAAGACGAGCCAGCAGCTGATCTCGTCGGCTGAACTGCACCACCAGAACCACTCGCCAACGGACAGTCTCTCATAATATGGCCCTGGCGACCACAGGAAAAACAGGCACATGTAGCTCGATAGCACTCCCCCGGGCACGACCTCCCACAATAAGAACACCGGGGCATGGGTGGCCTAGACTGACTGGGACCCCTGCTCGACTGCGAACCCGAGGCTCTGGCACTCTGGCCCGCTCCAGAATACCCTGCACTGCCAAATCGTCTACCTGTAGACTGTGTACCCCGGCCTGACGAAGGAGGATATCTACTAGACTGCTGCTGCTGAGGCTGCCCGCCTCGAGACTCTCCAGAATACCCAGCTGACCTAGCCCGCTTGGGCGGCCTCCTATCACGGTCTCTACCCGACTGATCCTCTCTGTGCCGGTCCTCCATCCCTTGCGTATAAGCCTGTAACCGGGAAATGTCCATACCAGTCTGCGATGCCATCGCCATACAGCTGTCAATCAAATAGCGACCCAATCCTATCACGTACCGGTGCATCCGGTCAGCCATCTCAGCTACTATGGTAGGTACATATCTGGCCAGAGAATCAAACTCCAGGCTGTACTCTCGGACACTCCTGCCTCTCTGCCGCAGCTGCAAAAATCAATCAACTCTCGCCCGCCGCAACTCTGGGGGAAAAAAGTGGCTGAGAAAGGCGGCTACAAACTCGTCCCACACGGCTGGAGGAGCATCCTCGCCTCTGGACAGCTCCCAAGACTCGTACCAATTAATCGCTACATCCCGCAGTCTGTGTGCAGCTAACTCGACAGACTCAGTCTCAGAAGCCCTGACTAGTCTCAACGCACGCTGCATCTGTCGAATAAAATCCTGGGGATCCTCCTCGGGCTTGGACCCATAAAACTCTGGAGGACCACAAGTCAAGAAATCACGAACCCTCAGACTGTCACGTCTGTCCATATCATCACCCCCTAGCCCGCGTCTGCGAGCCTGTCCTGCTACCAATGTCGTCAACAACTGAACAACCTCTCTCATCGCCCTGTCCTCCGCCCCTGGCTGAGGAGCGGGAGGCTCGGGCGCTGGAGCCTCTAGAGCTAATGGTGGAGCCGCTCCAGGCTCCTCTGGTGGGGGTGTAGCAGAACCCTCTGACTAGGTTCACTATCGGGCATAATATGAGCACGAGCCTGAGTAACTATCTGTATCTGGTTAGTCTCGACTGCCACTGCTTTGCCCTTCTGGGCAGGCGCCGCCTTCTTCGGAGGCATCACTGAAAACAAAACAGCCGGTCAGAAAAAGAGTCATCCTAATAGCACAGCTCTATCGCACGATCTAAGATTCAAAGAAAGGTAACACCCTAAATGTCCTGTAGCCTCCTGTTTATAGATGTGGTGCACAACACACCGATAAACAAGACTTTACTAGACACGGCCTGTAGACATTCCGAGGACAAACCGCTCTGATACCACGTCTGTCACGACCCAGCCCCGTGGGCCGCGACTGGTGCCCTATTTGGACACCCAACCAGACTTACGTACCAGATCGACATATCAAAAGTTTATTCAAACTTAACATACGTTAATTTAAGCAGATACTGAAAGCAAATATCGTCTTAAGCGGTCGCCCGTACAGAAACATCATATCCAATCCGGTAAGCTGGTGGAATACACATCGCCCAGATATACACACATATAATAACAAAGGGGCCGTTTTGGCCATAATAGCAAACGGGACCGCATTAAGACGCATATCATAATCACAATGAACAAACATGACCAATGACCCACATATATGACTACAGGCCTCTACAAACCCTGAGAGAAACATATGACGGGACAGGGCCCCGCCGTACCCAAATAGTCGTATATACAGAATGTGTATAACAGAAGAGGTGTACCAAAAATATGAGCTCCGGATCCAAAGGAGTAATCCAAGTAGCAGAATATGTATCCTATACTGGAGGATCACCAAAACAAGCGTCCGTACCTGCGGGCATGAAACGCAACCCCCGAAGAAAGGGGGTCAGTACGAAATATGTACTGAGTATGTAAAGCATGAACTACAGAAATCTGAATCATAACCGAAGTGAAGAGTACAAAATATGGATACAGAATGAGTATATCAAAACATGTGCTGAATATATATATATATATATATATATATATATATCATGCAAATAAAAATCATGCATAGGGCTCAAGAACGTGGCCGCCACTCCGACACGGGCGCCACAACACATCATACTCCAGAAGGTTTCATATCTCCGTATAGTCCCCGAACATATCGTATCATCATAACGTATCACAACGCCAGAACATATCATATGCCATATCACATCATAACGCCGTATATAAGCGGTACCCGACCCTATGGCGAGGTCTCGGGAACCGTAACACATCATACTGCCGAATATCACATAGTGCGCACGATCACAAAACCGGCCCGGGATCCGGCGAACGATATCATAGTAGTAGGCACGAGCGGAGTAGTGTGGAAACCATATGCATATAAATAATAAATAATTTCTCTCAAACTCAATAGCCAAATATTTTTACAGACATCTGAAGGCTCAAAAATAAGATTCGGGTCAATTGGAATTAGTATACGAAAGCTACAAACTTTTGAAGTACAGAACTTCCTAAAAGCATTTCAGAAACTCTCTTTAGGAATTTCAAGTAACAATCACGTTAGGGAATTTTCAACTATCGCTATGGAGCAAATCAAATGGAGCCTTTAAGATCATATGTACGTATCAAAATATATGTATCCAAAGCTTCCCCTTTTGTCTGGCCTTCATTACTGGGATTTTTCGGACATTGTTTGGAAACATATCAACTAGAATCTTCAAACATCATAAATGCGTATCGAACCATATGGGATAGCTTACGGAGGTCAAAGATGTTAGCCATCCTAGTGGCATCTAAGAGTAGGATTTTCTTTATAAGCATACATATACATTTTTGTTTATTCCAAAAAGGATCATGCCAAAAAGAAGGAACGGTAGGCTTTACATACCTCGATCGCTCACTAACAATTCTCGATCACTTGCCAAACAGATCTCGACTCAAGTCTCGGGCTCTCCACTATCTACAATAATATTATCAATTAATAAACATTAGCTACAAGTACTTTGAAATTCAGTTTTAACTAGTACTTGTCTACAGAAATTTCGGCAGCATCTCCCCTGTAAATTTAACATCCCCGAGAATTAAACTCGGCCAAATTCATCAACAACCATACCAACAATACCAGCAACCATACCAATAACATCAAAAACCAATTTAAAACGCATTCCAACATTAGTAGCCTTCCTTTCTACATATTCATCATTATTTTGTTCGACTACGAATTTTCAAGCCGATATCGACACTTACATATTCACTACTAATTCAAGATCATTCAAATACAATTCAAAAGCATTTCATACCATTCTACAAAATATACAACAATCTCACCAAAAACTATAATTCACCCGAAACCTCCAACCTTCGACACAACATTCACAACACATTTTTCATCTTCCAATTTCATCAACAACAACCACAATTTGCACCTTAACAATTCCATTTCCATAATTACATAAATCTATAATAAAATCACAAAATTTCCTATAACAACCCAACAACCAATTTTTCATGCCAACTTGAGCTATTATTCTTCCATTTACATCACAAGGCCACAACAACATAATTTAACATACTAATTAAAAATTTTTCACCCTTCTCCATCACACCAATACACGGACACACACACACACACCCACAACACACAATTTTCATACTTTACATTCATTTCCATATACTACAACATATATATACAATTCTTCCAAGACAAAAAGAGTAGAATCTTTACCTTTTTCCAATTTTTCCACTTGCCAAAAAAAAGTACTTTCTTGCCTAAAAAATCATACCACGTTGAAGGGGGTCTTGAACTTAGTGGGAATTCAAGAAGGAAGAAATTTTGGATCAAAGTTTGGAAGGTTTCAATTTTTTTTTTCTTTTGGTTGGCCGAATACCCCTTGGCTCTTGCACTCAAAACTTTTGTCTTGAAAGTTCTAAGGATAATGACTAAGTGATGGACCCTTCTATTTATTTATCACATGGATTTTAAAATTTTTATGGGCTTGGGCCCTATATTTTCCTCCATGGCCGGCCACTACTAATATGGGTCTCTTTGTTTTCCTTTTTTTTTTTTTTTTCGTTTCATTTAAGCCCAATTTGTTGTGGGTCTTATTTTGAAATTCCCGAAACTAGTTTTTAAAATTTCCCATTTTGCCCTTGACCTTCCTCCATGTTTCCACATCAACATTTCATGAACAACACCCATATAATAAATAAAAATCAAATTATGGCCTTATTTCTTACAAGTCAAAATTATTTCAAATTTTTCCGAATATGCAAAAATGCGGGATATAACAATCAAACACCCATTACTTAGTGTCACAACCCAACTCGTGGGTTGAGCAGCCACCCACACAAACCCTCCTGGTGGGAGAACCCTTCCCTTTCGCTACCAATTATTAGAATTATCATGCGGAAGATTTAATAAAATAAGCAGTCTCAAAATCGTGTATATAAATAACTAAGTGCGGAACAAATACTACAACATCCCCAAGGAATCTAGTCTGTAATAGTACAAGAGCTACTAAACTAGAAGTCTGAAATAACTATAAGTCTCGTAATACAAATAAATACAAGAGAAGACAAGTAATAAGAGAGGAGTCTCCGAGCTGCGGAAGTACATCAAGTAGCTCACCCTGGAAACTCAGCAAACTGGCTTCAGATCATTCGCGAGAGGCAAAAGTAGAATCTGAGAGGAACTCTGCACTCAGAAAGAGTACAACAAGGTAGTATCAGTACAAACACTATGTACTAGTAGGTATCATAGGCCGACAACAATTAGTTCACATATATGAAGAAAGAAATCAACAAATAGACATGTAAGCAGTCAAAAATAGTCACTAAGCACATTCACGTAAGACTTATGAATCACAATAGGTCTCAGTAGTCTACAGTCATAGCCTAGACAGAAACCTCTAGTTCTCGAATCCATCAAGTGTCGAGGTAAGTAATTAACAAGTACACAACAACTCAAATGAATCATCAACCAAGGAAACAATGCGGAAACGTACCATGCAATGCAATAAATGCAACAACTAGAATCAGTGATATGAGTGGAGGTAATATGAATGCAGGTGCGATGCAATGCAATGCAATGCACTGGCCAACTATCTCATACCGTACACACAGGCTACAGATGGATAACCTGCACGTCTCAATAGTCATGACCCATGAAGGACCCACGAAGTCCATGTACCAGTCACTCCGCACAAAGGCCTGAGATGACTTTGTAACACAAGCCATTCCGCACACAGCCCAGAGATGGCTTCCATATCAAAACTGTCCATAGTCACTCCGCACACAGCCTAGAGATGGCTTCCATATCAAAACTGTCCATAGTCACTCCGCACACAGCCTAGAGGTGACTTTCATCCTTCACTTTCTTTCATATGTTTCCATAATCTTTTTCCATCAATTTCTCCATTGGAACCACACCACATTGCCATGAGAAATGCAGGATGAAATGCATGCATGAATGTCGAATTAAACAATAATCATGAGGGTGAATAACCATAACAATATCCGTAAATCAACTACTAATACAAAATTTATACCCAAATTCGTGCAATGCCCCGTTCGGAATAATTTCCCTTCGGACCACTTAGGTAACATCAAATAATATATGCATGAGATGCCATATGAAATATGCATGTAACAACACCACAATAAGAAGCCTCGAATGTTTCACTTCCTCACGTACCATCATTAGTATCAAGTCATAGTTTAAACCAATGTATCAAATGAAATAAAAATGCATGATATCAATATCAAGTGTAATCATAATCCAATCTCATTCGTGCCTCTACATGAGCACACATCACAATACCAATCTTGAATCAATGTCCTCCCCTTTATCAATGATAAATGACTAGATAAGTGAGAGATGAATGTATCATAACCATAACATAGCAAATAAGCAGCAAGCACAACACCACACACATGGCAACAAGCCAAATCACAATAAACAAGACGACAAGCCCACAAAGTCATCAACAATACCAACCTAACAATATCCATCCAACTTCATACCCGAAGGCTTAACATGCATTCTCCGTCAATAACTAACTTCTACATATGCTTCGCTAACTGAAGTTTAATCGAAAGGTAAGCCGTAACCTGCCTCGATGCCGAGCTAGTTCCACGAACCGTCAAATGTGAGCCTTGTCTTTCTGAGGATCCTCCAAATACTCAAAGTCTAGTCATTATCGAAATCTAAATTAGAAACGGGGAATAAATGTACCCATATTACTATACATTCGTTCGAATCGAAAATCAATTGAGAAAAGAGGGAAATAGGACCCATAAGGATAAAACGAGTATTTCAAGAGTGGAATTGGTAACCCAACGTTCTAGAAGTTCAATTCGACTCTCCAATTACTAAATAAGCTCATTTATTGATCAATTCCATCATTCAAAACAAAACCCTCGAATTAGGCATAAACCCTAACTAATCATAATTAATTTCTTAGTCTAGGTTAGAGATTCAAGTTTATAATCCATTAATTCATGAAATACCATCTTAATATTAGCAAGATTCACCAATTAAACTGATATTTAAGGCCTAGAATTCATTTCTCAAGTTATGGTTGGAAATCATCTTCTCCAACTAGTCCCCATTCATTTCCACCATTAATTAAAGCTTAAGAAGAGTAGATAATCATAAGATAAGAAAAAAGGAACTTACCCCCAAGGTGAAACAACTAAAGACTCTTCAATTCGCCCTTAATGCTCTCTAGACCAAAGATTTAGTGAATAGGAGGGATGAGTTCGAAGTTAGAAATAAAAAGGGTTTTCTGATTCAGCGTTCCCGCTCCCGTGAGCAAGGACCCGCTACAACGGTCTTGCCTCGGTGGTGAATAGTCTGATGGGGCGGACCTCATTAAAAGTCCAAGAACTCGCCACCGCGGGCCAGGCTTCGCTGAAGTTGACCCGCTACGGCTCAAATAGTCTCGGTGGGGCAAGACACCAGCACCAACAGAATTCTGGTTTTTCACCAAGTTTCACCCCAAATCCCGACCTCCACTCAAGACCTCCCGGGTACAAAACAGATATGCACACATACATAAAAACACGCTACAGACTCATTCGTGGTCTCAAAATTTCCATCTGAGGTCTATTTGACCGGGTCAACCCCCAATGGCCAAAAACTAACTTTCCAACTAATAAACCAAAACGCTCCAGATTGCCTCAGGAACTGAACTGAATACCCCACCAAGTCATAGTCAACCTCCGAACCTCACGGAATCGACGGATATTAGAAAAAGGACCGTTTACCCAAAAATCAACTATTGGTCAAAGATTTTTCCCTTTAAGGTTCTATATCTCATAAGTCACCATAAAACTTGCCTGATTACCTCAGGAACCGTGTCTCTCATCCGCGCAGGTCAAAATCATACCAACAGGGCTCGAGGAAGGGTCAACAGGAGCAAATGGGTGAAAATACCATAACAACCAAACAGGTCGTTACACTTAGATAGATTAATCACTAGAATTATGTCACATCCTCTAATTATACACATTAACCTCACTAATTAAGACATAAAAACTCATGTATGTTCCAATTGATGTTGATGTATATTATTAAAGAAGGAGACATATTTTATGTTATTAACTTATATACGTAATGGACTCGATCGTGTGAACACACATAGAAAGATTTTCAAAATATGAGCCAGATATGTTTAATTGGAACACTTAATCGTGTGTTCAGGTGATCAATTGGAACATGTCATAATTCAAATGTCTAAATAAATTTTACCGACAAGTTTAAGGTGTTATCGATGTATTGAACTTTATTAGAATTGCAATCTGTTGTCTGCTGCATATGTTCCATATATAATATCACTTTGTTGTTTCTAATCCAGATTTAATTAATACAAGTATGTCAGAACCTTCGCAATCATATATATGATGCCAATGAGAGGTAAGAAATCCACTCTTATGTTTAATTTATGTTGGTACATATATCATTAACAAATTACCAATTTATATTTTTCGTGTGTGTGTTTTTTGATTTCAAATACCTAATTACAAAAAAAGAAGAAGAATATATATGTGAAAAAAAGTTGCATGTATCTAATTAACTTTTGATTATTCGTTTATTAGATTCAGAAGGTATCCAATCATCAACCTCAACAAACAAGTCATCTTACTACGATCTACAGTGATCTGATCATTCGCAGAAACTTGCATTTTATTCGTTCATATATATAATTATCTATTAAAAGTTTTATTTAAAAAGCACAGATTTGATATTAATTTACAAAATATCTAATTGACTCGAACGAAAAACTATGTTTTAGCGAAAAAGAAAATCATAATACCCACAAAATTAATTCGCAAGTGCTCTGCATACATGCAAAACTACTTTTCCACACAAAAGGTTATCAAGCTCAATGTTCACAAATAAATTGCTTAAACTAAGCCCTTAAAGCAGCCATATGATGACATAACTTCTATTGTGTTTAATTTTCGTTTGTAATTTTTTAACAAGATTGTTAAATTTTTTATACATGAATATTACTCAATTCATCAAAGCATTTTGTTGACAAGCATGGCTTGTAACATCTGTATCGTTTAAATAAATCTTTTGCAATTATAAGGAAAATAATACCAAAAACAAACACTTAAATGATGTTCAGAAAATTAAAATGCAAATTACATCACTTATATATAAGTGAGAGAAGAAGAATGATAAAATTCACGATTGCCCTCCAAAGGCACTGGTCTTTAATTTTTGTCCCTCAAATTGCTGGTCTTTAATTTTTGCCCTTCGCTTAAAAAGGTGGCCGAAAATATCCCGAGGTTCTAGGTTCAAACCCCTGCTCAGTCAAAAATAAATAAATCGCGAGGCATAAGTTCATATGAAACTATGCCTATTCGCTATTTACTTACATAGAAACTATGCCAGACACAACAAAGGTCGAGCATTTGACTTCGAGCATTTTTTTGTTATC
The DNA here is from genome assembly GCF_019175385.1 of Lycium barbarum. NCBI lineage: Eukaryota > Viridiplantae > Streptophyta > Magnoliopsida > Solanales > Solanaceae > Lycium > Lycium barbarum. The sequence continues at coordinate 107,299,138 of NC_083339.1, read as the reverse complement.
CCTCACTTGCAGCTTCTAACATTTTTTCTTCTTCTCATGTTGAATTGCAATTTCTTTCATTCTCATGTAGTTAGTATCCATCTTTGTAAGTTGGTTCTTCAGTAGCATTATAGCATGACTATTTAAATTCAAATTTTAATTCTGAGACTGATTCCTGCATAATAGTGGAGAATGACTATTCATATTCTATTTCTAATTTTGAATCTAGTCTATATCTTTGATAGCAGTGCAAATTACTATTCAAATGTAGTCATTAATAAAAGCGAACCATCCGAACAAGTTTTATATTTATGGCCATGTAAATGGGTATCACATTTCTCTTTCTTCTAATTATACGTTTTCTTCTTTGTTATCTTAATGTGAAACTTACATAAATACCTATAATTTCTAGGCTTCTAACCACCTGTAGCTATTTTTTTCTTAATAACATTTCGTAGCTATGTTATAGCTATTTCGCGTGTATTTAAGTGTATTCAAATACACAGTTTCGAAATACAATCAGCAAAATACAAATGTATATATATCATTCAAACAACACATACAATCAAATACATCTAGTTTGCCCCAAAATACAATCAGCTAAATACATATACCTTATATTTACGCTAAAAATGATTAATACACTCAAATACACTAAGATCTGGAGATACAAGAAATAAAATACATTCAGATCTGAGATACAAGAAGGATAAGAAGTCATGTATTCCGGCTAGAGATGTAAAAGTTCCTCTGAAATTGAGCAAATACACTTAGATCGATGAATACACTCAAATATTTACACTAAACAAATGGCGAATACATTCAAATACACTTAGATCTAGAGTTACAAGAAGTAAAACACACTCAGATCTGAGATACAAGAAGGAGGAGAAGCCATGAAGTCCGGTCAGAGCTGTAAAAGTTCCTCTGAAAATTGAGCATATACACTTAGATCGATGGATACACTCAAAAACATTGTCCTCTAGGTCTTCTCCGAGAAAAACATCGTTATCTAGGTCTTCTTCAATGGCGGCATGGTGTTAGGTTTCCTTCAATAGCGACATAGTTTTATACTGTTGTTGACGTGATGGAGTTGATCGTCATTGTCGTCTAGGTCTTCTTCGAGAAAAAAAATCATCATCTAGGTCTTTTTCTTCAAATGAGGCGTGGTGTTTATGTTGCTGTTGACGCGACATAGTTTTCCCCAATCGCCTCCTTAGGTTCTTGTTATTCGTGGCTTGTTGCGTCGCTGCTCGCCGACAAATACACCAACTCTGCCGGGGCATTAATGGTGAAAATGGCGAGAGGGGGGGGGGGGGAAGGGTGGGGGTGAGGGAGAAAGCAGGAGTCGGGGAGTATAGAGAGGGAGAGATGAGAATATACTGGATCCGAGAGAAAGGTAAATACAATACAACTATGATTAGTAAATTAAATATACAATATAGCTACAAAAAATTATTATTCAGTAAATAGAGGATTTCCTAATTCAATTATTTTATATATCAATCAGAAAAGCGAAGAGAGTTCCATTACGTATTGTGAGCTAATCAATATCAAATATGAAACGGAAATCGTTAAATTATATTGTAATTTATTTAAAATGTAGTTATTATACTTAAATACCTCCTATAGTTAGCTATAGCATGTAAAACTTCCTTTTTTCTTTGACTTTGTGGAATATACATATATTTACATCTTTGCACCTAAATGTTATTGAAATAAGGTTAGTTTGAAGGGCAAAATAGTCGTTCAACATTTGATGGCTATTTTGGTTTTTCAACTTTTAACTTAAGGGATTCCCTAGGGTCCTTTTTACTTTTCTATTTAATATTTTGGCCCATGGACAAAGAAAATGTCATGCCCTAAACATGGGGACGCGTGGCCGACATCCGGTGCCTTACTTGACCCCGAGGGTACCACTCAGTGACAATAAACTCTGGAGGTAACCCTCAAATTAGGCCGACAAGGCCTACCTGCAAATAGACAATACCAATCTAGGAAGACGAGGCAGTATTCTAAATCATCTGAGAATAACATCTATCTAATCTAAAGGGTAAACACACCCAAAAAACTTATATACATAACGTCTAAAAACAATAATGCCCAAAATGAACATATACAAGGGCCGGCAAGGCCGCTACACTGACATACAATATATACAGGACTCGTCTACAAGCCTCTAGAGATAACAGAATTGTACTGTGGTCGAGACAGGGCCCCGACCTACCCACCAAGTCTATACATACATTAAGGACTCCCAAAATTTGGACCTGGTAACTCTGAATAAAATGGAACTTACCAATCAAGCTGATATCTGGCTCTGTTTACTGGGGTGGTCTATCCGACTGTCTATCAGAACCTGCAGGCATGAAATGCAGCGCCCCCGATAAAAGGGACGTTAGTACGAAATAATTTACCGAGTATGTAAGGTAATTGAATAAATGTAAACTGAAACTGAAATGATATACATAATATACTGAAAGTCAAGAATATTCTGAGATACTGTTACCTACTCTGACTCAACACATAAAGGTATAATAATATAGCTAGCCGGCCATATATAGGGCCCAGTTATCTCTTACCAACTAATAAGCCGAGCTCTCACCAACTAATAGGACGGGCATCAATATCTCTCACCAGCCAATAGGCCGGGCATATGAGCTCTCTCCAGCCATAAGGCCGGGCATATAACATCTCTGTATATCAAGTATATAATAGAATGTACAATAGTATATACATAGTTCCTCTACTTTTTAATCAATATGGAATGTGAATCAAGCAAGCATAACTCTCAACAAGGCTCCTTGGAACATAGGAAAGGTGGAGTACTTATGAATGCAAGTACTCTATGATATACGTCTCTCTTATGCGATTATTTTTCATACCGATGAAAGAAATGAAATAGCCTTCATATACCTTGGAACTGAATCTTCTATGGTGACAATAAAGAACACCTCTCCACAACCAGTCTACATCAAGAAACAATACTATTATCAACAAGAAGGAACATACAAACTTGCTATCGAGGGATAAGGTTGTTCTACAGCAAATCAGACAACATCTCCCCCATTTCTTTGACAACCCGCAAGTCAAGACCAACATCAACACAACAAGAAACAATAACTATATGTCAAGAACATGAAGAACAACAAGAACACATACAACTTTCAACTATATACTTCCGGCACCACAACACATCCAACAGCCCAACAACACAACAACAAGTGCACAAATGTCACCAACAAAACTATTATTTATCACGATGAGCGGCAAGCTCGGATTGAAACCAAAACCCAACTCTTTTTCCCATCCCCCCTTACTTACAACACCATCAACAAGTCCAGCATATAAACATATATATTGACATGACATTCTAGTCTTATATCCTTATTAAAAGTAACATCAAACAACCCAACAAGAGTTAACAACATAAACAACTTCTAGGTGTTAGATAGCCGGTTCTCCTTGTAGCTTATATCACCATCTTCATAACCAACACAAATACAAGCATAACAACAACAACCACAACATAACAAAGCTATTTTCCATAATGTCCTTCCATAAGAGGTCATATATATTGTTACACCTCAGATTTTCGCACGTTAAAGTCGCATCATGAGTTAGTCGACGCAAGTTCAAAAAGAAATTATCTTGAAGTTAAAAGAGATTGAGCTTATTAATATAAATGTTTACAAGAGTTTATAAATAATATTAGTAAGTGGCGGAAGATTTGGAGGGTGAATGAATCAAAGAAGCATGAGTTTCGTCAAAAGTCGGCAAGTTGGGAATATGATAACTTGTAACTTTGGGTGAGATTAGGAGTTCTTCACATGCTAAGAAAATAATAATATGAATTTTTTAATCGTATAATGGTCGTTTGTTAAGTTTGGAAGTCAAACGAGTTGTACTACAAAAGTCGACAAAGGGCGTTGTAAGATAAGCATGTAAATTTCACTGAACTTTGGGTCAGATGTCACGGAGCTTTTCTCTCAATATACCTGGTGTTACGGGGTGATCAAACTATCAAATCGAAGGCCTACGAGTCTAGTGTCCATTTCATTTTACCGTTCATTGATATGATATCGGAGTAGAGAGAAATTCACATTTCCATCCAGGGACACAAACTGCCGCGGGAACAGTGTGCTGCTTTAAATTGCCCAAGTATATATAGGCCCCTTGCACGAATTTTTCTTCCAGTTTCTCACCATCCCCAACCTTTAAAACCCTAAAACCATTTCCAATTAATCCTCTATCAATCGCAATACAAACCAAGAGCAAATATATCAACTTTAACATGAAGAACAACATGGCAACTTCGAAATTGTGATTTCTTCACTATTTCAACTTTCGGGGGAAAACCTTGCTTTGAAGTAACTTGGAGTTTGAAGTGATTTTCATGAACTAAGGTATATTTAACTTCCTTTTGATCTCTTTGAACTTCTAAAAGTAATTTATCATAGAAATTAGTGAAAACCACCATAGAACAAGCTCTTCTATATTCTTATGAAACTTTCATGAACTTAGCTTATTTGTTGGGCTGTTTTATATGGTTTTGTTGTGTTGTTTGGAGTTATGGTAATATGTATGGGATCATATTGAATAGTAGAAGTAGAAAATTATAATTTGGTAGCGTTTTACGGGAAAATTTCGCTACAAAAAGGGCCTATAAATTCATGCCCATGAGTTGCTCGATTAAATGTCTAAATGAAGATTTCTATAAGCTATGACCTTGATTTTGATCTTTAATAGTCTGTATTATCTAGGAAATCATTCGTAAGGTGTTCGAGGAATCGGGAAACATATATAACTCCATCGACGAGGTATGTAGGGCTTTCTATTCTCTTTGTGGCATGACTAGATTTCAAATGACCTTTCATTGAAACGTTGTTTCGCTAACTTGGATCGATCGCGTTCCATGATAATTGTGCTGACACATACTTCATCTATGACTTGTACCAAATTATGGTCCACATCTCCTTTTGGCTATCGATTAAAAGACTTTTCGTTCAAGTTGTGTCGATTATGTCCCAAAATGGTTAAGCTTACCCTTTTCTCACGAATAGCTTGTATTGAAGGACCTTTCACATTCCGTATCCCTCTTGTTTATCGAATGAAGAATGATATTAGTTATGGTACTCTTCACATCAAAGTTGAGTTGATTATACTTCCTTTAATTGAGTTAATTCTTATCTTCTTGTCTATTCCTCCAAAGTGACGAACCTCTCGTTGGCACACTCTTTCCGATAAAAGTTGTGTTGATCATATTTCATAAGAGTTTAGCTAACTTTGGCTCCGTGAATAATTCATAACAAGATGTTTCCTTGTACTTTTACTTCTTTGGCCTAACGATCAAACAATGATAAACGTAGCGACAATAATGATAGTCGGAGGATAACGACGATAGGTCACCCCGACTCTTTCCATGATATTTCTTCTGAGGTCAGTCTTTCATTGCGTTTATATATATGTATTTATTTTAATTACCGAGCCGCACTATAGTCGGCCGGGTAGGCACTTATATGTGCACCTAGACATGTTTCTTTCTTTACCGAGCTGTGTTGTAGGTGGCCGGGTAGGCACGTAGCTGCTCACCTAGATGTATTTCTTTCTTTACCGAGCCGTGTTGTAGGCGGCCGGGTAGGCACGTAGCTGTGCATTGCCACTGATCAGTTGGGCAGAGATGATGTTATGATGATGAGCTCACCCCACAGAGGGATTTATTATTGTTATATGATATGATATATCCCTCCACAGTGAGGAATGATTTTATGGGCATGCATTTACATTTATGTCATGATTATGGTTGCCCTCAGTGGCCTCGTTCAGTGTTTCAGGTTGTCTCTACATTTTTTTCCAAGTTATCTGTATCTCTTATGCTTATGTTATGTTTATGCTTACTGCCTTACATACTCGGTACATATTTCGTATTGACTCATTTTGTGTGCTGTGATCATGCCCACAGGTACGGTAGATGGATTGTTGTACCTTTCTCAATAGGATACCAAAGTTCAGCAGGGATGTTCGCACTCCATTCTCCGGAGTGCTGGTTCGAGTCATTAAATAGGATGCATGCATATATATATATATATATATAGTATGGCCATGGGTACGTCAGGGCCACTGTCCCGACCAGTTGATGCATATTAGTGCTCTTAGAGGCTTACAGACTATCAGTCAGTGTACATGTATTGTGTTTAGCCTTGTCGGCCTTCTGACTAGTTGTCTTTCTTGGTTGTGGCATTGTTGGCCCTTGTAATGCATATATGTGTTGTTGGGCCTTTTCTGCTTGCAGGTTGTTATGATATACTTCTTACTATTGTTATTCAGCGGCCTCGTCGGCCTATGATTTACGTTACAGAGTTTAGATATCACAGTTGGTTCGCTCGGCCCTTCGGGTGCCTGGTGCCGGCCACACCCTCAAGGTTAGGGTGTGACAAAGTTGGTATCAAAGCCGGTCTGTCCTAGGGATGTCTGTAAGCCATGTCTAGTAGAGTCTTGATTATGAATGTGTAGCGCACCACATTTATAATCAGGAGGCTACAAGGCATTTAGGTTGTTACCTTCCTTGAAATCTAGATCGTGCGGTTAGAGCGGAGTCACACGTATTTAAACTTCTATTTGTCACCTTGATTTCCTTTTCAGTCATACTGATCTGAAAGAAAAGTACAGTTAAGAGAAACTGAACAGGGATGCCAAAAAAAGGTATTAGTCACTTTTCATCCTTTAAAGTGAATCCTAGATCTTCAGAGATTACCATGTAGTGAAGTAAAGAGGTAAAGAGTTTGAACGAAGGCAGTCAAGGTATGATATTTTGTCTATGATTTTTGATGAGCTAGTATGAGTATCTAATGTATGTCCCGATAATAACTTACGAGGCGACGATCAGAATTTGTAAACCTGACTATTGAAGTTATTTGTACTGTATTTGGGCTGCCTTGACTTGTTGAGATTTAAAAATTCGTGTCTAGCTGTTGATGAGATTACGTAATATTTTGAGATGTATATAGTTAATACAAGTCGTAAGTTAAAGGAATAGATGATGAAGTTGTGTTATAAACGGGTATTATATGAAAACTTGACAGGTTGAGATTACTTTTGTTGTACAGAGTCATAAAAAATATTGTTAGGTTGTGATTTGGTATTGTGGAAGATGTTCCAAAGTAAGATCTCCTTTCCTCTTTATGTGTGTGATTCGATGATATCATAAATCTAAGATGGGAGAAACGGATAAATGGTGTACTTGAACTGATAGTTGTATCGTGTGTGTATGTTGAGCGAGTTTGTTCTATTGAGTGGCTGGGAATGTGACGTATATGTATTCATGCATGGGTTGATAATTTAAAACAAATCTTAAAGGGGAGTTAGAAGGGGTTAATTCTGTAAAACTATGTTAAAACAGGCTCACCGTTCGTCGGCTTGTTGATAGACTTCTTTATGTTGAGAATAGTATTGCTTCTCTGTTGTGGATTTGAATTATAAGGAATTACCCATGGATGGAGGACATTATGGTAACAATAAGTGAAGGAAGAATAAGAGAGAATGGCCAATGACTCGATAAAAGTGAGTGAAAGAGGAGCGAGGCAGAATAAAGCCAATGACTCTATGAATATAAGGTAACGCTATTACCATAACAGGAATTTATAAGTCGGAATAGTTAAATTATTTCGGGAAAGTTTTAGGTTTGTAGGAACATCGGGAGCAAGTTTTGACGGAAGTTCCGTATCGAAGCGCAGGTAGACACAACCTGCGAGACACAGGCAGAACGTGCGGAGCTGCAGGTGGCCTCGCAGACCTTGACAGAGAGTAAAGGTCGGTGTTTTAATTTGGGGGCTTATATGACGATCACTTAAGTTGTACTTGGAGACCTGTGTTAATGCGTGTGTGAAATTTGTAGATGATGCCTTCAGTAGGAGTGGTGAGAAAAAGAAATAGGACTGGCAGGAGGATATGTTATAACAAAAATCATCAATTAATAGAAATATGAAGGAGACCATGACATGAAGGAATTATAAACATAGAGGAAATGGGTGACGATTGAGTGTTCGAACAAGATTCCTGGAGTAAATAAAGGATTAAGGTTAATTGAAAGATAGAAAGGGAACGGGCTAGATACGATAAATATAATGACAAGAAGCTGGACAAAAAGGATGATAACGGTAAGGATCGAAATAGCAAGGTGGCGAGCTACATAATCCTAATCGGCGGACTTGGAAGCCTGATGAGATGAGGTTAGAAAACAAAATGCCTCTGGAAGAAAGGTGAGCTTTATGGAAGAAAAATCAACATTTACAAGGTATCTTGAGAAGAAATTGAAGTATGAGAGATTCTGTAAAACGAATAAGACATTGATAGCTTGTAAAGTATATAGACATGAGAGCGAATAGAAACAATGGAATAAGAAAAAGTGTGCCTCATCCAAGACAATATCTTGCATGAAATCTTAAAGTAAAGGAGTGTTTTGATAAGAAGGGATAAATGCAAATAGGGAAGTGAAAAGTATCGCAAAATGAATAATAGTCACCAACGGGTGCGAGAGAAAATATATCGGTATATATATGAATATGGGGAGTTCTCGCAATAGGAGGTTGACTATGACGGATAATTAACTGAGGATGAAATGTTAAAAGACATGGATGCTATCTCTACACGAAAGGGTAAAGCAAGAATTTCTTCGATACGAGGGATGTGGTGAAGGAAGTAAGTTGACATACAAGGAAATTCTTTTTTTTTTTGAAAGAGTAAGACGATAAGAACAGAAGTTGTAATAAAGTGAAGTCTTTGGAAATTATTGAAAGGACGATGCCCCAATAAGGGGGGAAGCTATCAAAGGAAGTCTAATGTACCGGGTAATTAGGAGATGTTAGGGAAAGTATACGTGAATGAAAAAGGGGACACTCATCAAAAAGAAAACTAATGTAGAGGGAATAACGATAATTGCTAGCATGTTCGGGTTCGAGAAAGCAAACAGAAATTTCAGACAAAGACCAAATAGCTAAGATGATTAAAAGAAAATTGAAAAGTCACATAGTTGTATTTAAGATACGGAGCACTGGGAAATTAGAGGCATGAATACGATGTAACCATTGTGAGGCAAATTCATTATTCAAGTTAAGAATGTCAATGCAATTAAGTTCCGAAGCAAAAGATAAGTAACATTGCAAATAATAAGATGATACGGACCGGACCAAAGGGATTAGTAGATGAAAGGAACTAGAAGTGAAAATGGATATGACAATAAGATATGAAGAGTATCGACAAGGATTGGACCATTGGCTTGTTATGTGCTGAGGCTAGAGATGAGATATGTCACTTAATTGTGCAAGGAATCCAAGAAATAAGCCTGACAAGTTGTTAGAAAATGAAACCATTACACTCAGTTTGGGTTGAAGGTTGTAAGCTATAATACGGAGTGTTATTTCGGGATTAGGAAACGTCCATCGCGAGTTTAATTCCCTTGAGAAATCGTGAGTATAACTAGTTCTGGTTTGTTTAAACCCGCTCATGGTTGAAAGATTTTTGCCAAATTAAATAGAAATAAAAGGAATCAATCTCATAGGAATCTAGTCCTTATCCTTTCAGACTAAGGTGCACAATTCTAGAGGCCCTTCCAAGAAGATATATGTGTTCATACCAAACTTACAAGTAACATAAGTGGTTTGAGTTCATTTGTAGTAATCGCCACCATCTGAGTATGTAACTCTTAACAAGAAAATGGAGTCATGATTTGGTACAATAAATAGTAATAAGAATGAAAAAGGGTGAAGGACTAAACATCCCCGTCTCCTTTAGACATCTTAGTGATATTGACAATTTTCTCAAACGAATTCTATTCGGGTAACCGACATAAGGAGACAAGGGAAGATGTGAAGGCTGGATACCCCGGCATCTGTTTTGGACCTCAGATTTATACCGACGCTCGTGTGATAAGATACCTCCTTTCCAGTTATAAATATTAAATTTTTATATACCTTGTTAGATTTTATTGTTGAGACAGATATGGACAGATATGGACAGTATGTTGCAGACTTCAGCAAAGGACGGTTGAGGTGAGTTATGACTGACTTATTATGATTTTTGTATAAATAGACAGTCGTGAGGGGCCAAATTAATATTATTATGTTGTTGAGTGGCCCTGTGTGGCTTTGGATAGTTTTTTGGGCTGTTTGATAGGTTTTGGATAATCCTACTTGCAGAGGAAATTTTGCCGAATATTTTTGAAATCCCAAGAGTTAGAATATTCCTCAACATTCGAGGATGAATGTTCTTAAAGGGGAAGGATGTTACACCTCATATTTTCGCACGTTAAAGTCGCATCATGAGTTAGTCGACGCAAGTTCAAAAAGAAATTATCTTGAAGTTAAAAGGGGATTGAGCTTATTAATATAAATGGTTACAAGAGTCTATAGATAATATTAGTAAGTGGCGGAAGATTTGGAAGGTGAATGAATCAAAGAAGCATGAGTTTCATCAAAAGTCGCCAAGTTGGAATATGATAACTTGTACTTTTGGGTGGGATTAGGAGTTCTTCACATGATAAGAAAATAAAAATATGAAATTTTTAATCGTATAATGGTCGTTTGTTAAGTTTGGAAGTAAAACGAGTTGTAATACAAAAGTCGACAAAGGGCGTCGCAAGTTAAGTTTGTAAATTTCACTGAAATTTGGGTCAGATGTCACAGAGATTTTCTCTCAATCTACTTGGATTTAATGGGTGCTCCAGCTATCAAATTGAAAGCCTATGAGTCTAGTTTCTATTACATTTTACCGTTCATCGATACGACATCGGAGTAGAGAAAAATTCACATTTCTGTCCAGGGACACAAACTGCCACGGGAACAGTGTGCTGCTTTAAATTGCCCAAGTATATATAGGCCCCTTGCACGAATTTTTCTTCCATTTTCTCACCATCCCCAACCTATAAAACCCTCAAACCCTCTCCAATTAATCCTCCATCAATCTCAATACAAACCAAGAGCAAATATATCAACTTTAACATGAAGAACAACATGGCAACTTCGAAATTGTGATTTCTTCACTATTTCACCTTTCGGGGGAAAACCTTGCTTTGAAGTAACTTGGAGTTTGAAGTTATTTTCATGAACTAAGGTATATTTTAACTTCCTTTTGATCTCTTTGAACGTCTACAAGTAATTGATCCTAGAAATTGGTGAAAAGCCCCATAGAACAAGCTCTTCTATATTCGTATGAAACTTTCGCGAACTTAGCTTATTTGTTGGGCTGTTTTATATGGTTTTGTTGTGTTGTTTGGAGTTATGGTGATATGGATGGGATCATATTGAATAGGATAAGTATAAAAGTAGAATTTAGTAGTATTTTATGGGAAAATTTCGCTACAAAAAGGGCCTATAAATTCATGCACATGAGTTGCTCGATTAAATTTCTAAATGAAGGTTTCTATAAGCTATGACCTTGATTTTGATCTTGAATAGTCCGTATTATCTAAGAAATCGTTCGTAAGGTGTTTGAGGAATCGGGAAACATATATAACTCCATCGAAGAGGTATGTAGGGCTTTCTATTCTCTTTGTGGCATGACTAGATTTCAAATGACCTTTCATTGAAAAGTTGTTTCGCTAACTCGGATCGATCGCGTTCCATGATAATTGAGCTGACACATACTTCATCTATGACTTGTACCAAATTATGGTCCACATCTCCTTTTGGCTATCGATTAAAAGACTTTCCGTTCAACTTGTGTCGATTATGTCCCAAAGTGGTTAAGCTTACCCTTTTCTCACGAATAGCTTGTATTGAAGGACCTTTCACATTCCGTATCCCTCTTGTTTATCGAATGAAGAATGATATTATTTATGGTATTCTTCACATCAAAGTTGAGTTGATTGTACTTCCTTTAATTGATTTAATACTTATCTTCTTGTCTATTCCTTCAAGTTGACGAACCTCTCGTTGAGACACTCTTTCTAATAAAAGTTGTGTCGATCATATTTCATAAGAGTTTGGCTAACTTTGGCTTCGTGAATAATTCATAACAAGATGTTTCCTTGTACTTTTACTTCTTTGGCCTAATGATCAAACAATGATAAACGTAGCGACAATAATGATAGTCGGAGGATAATGACGGTAGGTCACCCCGACTCTTTCCATGATATTTCTTCTGAGGTCAGTCTTTCATTGCACTTATATATATTTATTTATTTTCATTACCGAGTAGCGCTATATCAGCCGGGTAGACACTTATATGTGCACCTAGACATGTTTCTTTCTTTACCGAGCCGTGTTGTTGGCGGCCGGGTACGCACGTAGCTGCGCACCTAGATGTATTTCTTTCTTTACCGAGCCGTGTTGTAGGTGGCCGGGTAGGCACGCAGCTGTTCTTTGCCACTGATCAGTTGGGCAGAGATGATGTTATGATGATGAGCTCACCCCACAGAGGGATTTATTATTGTTATATGATATGATATATCCCTCCACAGTGAGGAATGATTTTACGGGCATGCATTTACATTAATGTCATGATTATGATTGCCCTCAGTGGCCTCGTTCAGAGTTTCAGGTTGTCTCTACATTTTTTCCAAGTTATCTGTATCTCTTATGCTTATGTTATGTTTATGCTTACTGCCTTACATACTCGGTACATCTTTCGTACTGACGCATTTTGTGCGCTGTGATCATGCCCACAGGTACAGTAAATGGATTGTTGTACCTTTCTCAATAGGATACCAAAGTTCAGCAGGGATGTTCGCACTCCATTCTCCAGAGTGCTGGTTCGGGTCACATGCAGTAAGGCACCGAGTGCCGTGTTTCGCCCAGGCCATGGTTCGGGGCGTGACACATCATACCCAAATTTCAGTAAACTTATGAACGTACCTTGCGATAACTTTTGCAGACTTTTTATTTTACAATTTCTTGACTTCAACACTTAACATACGACTATTATATGATTCAAATACCTCATAACATAACCTTCTTATCATGTCAAGCACTCCTAGTCTTACTCCGAAAGTACGAGTTATAACATTCCCAACTTGCCGACTTCCGACGAAACTTATTCTTTTCTACTCGATTAACCTCTAATCCATCCGATACTTACTAAATATGTTTTTAAACCCGTGTACTCTTAGGATTGACATAACTAATCACTTATAACCTCAAAGATAATATCACTCTCTGATCCAAGTCTATGTCGGTTAACTTATATACGAGGTGTAACATCCTTCCCCCCTTGAAAAAATTCATCATCGATTGGTAAACCCTTTAGAGACTTATAATAATTTCTACAGAGTTTCATCTATAACTTTACCATCATTAAATTACCACATAGGGCCACAACAAGCAATAATGACTCTTAGCCTCACATGACCAATGAATAATAAATGTCAAATATCAAAATCACCTCATGAACAACAACTTTGTATCTACATGTGCGGTGGTGCCTCGTTCTGAACATCATCTCTAATAAAAAACAAGTGAGGATATCTAGACTTCATATCTTCCTCAGCTTCCCACATCATCTCTTCGACGTTTTTGTCTCTCCAGAGGACCTTTACATAAGCCGCGTCATTGGTCCTCAATCTATGAACATGACGATCTAGAATAGCAACTGGGACCTCCTCATATGACAAGTCCTCTATGATCTGAACATCATCTACTAGCACAACTCAGGAAGGGTCTCCAATGCACTTCCTAAGCATGGATACTTAAAAGACCATATGTACATACTGCAAACTCTAAATCTAGAGGTAGATCTAACTCGTAGGCCACTTGGCCTATTCTGCGAATAATTCTGTAAGGCCCGATGTATTTTGGGCTAAGCTTACCCTTCTTCTCAAATCTCATAATGCCCTTCATTGACGACACCTTTAAGAACACCCAATGGTCAATCTGGAACTATATGTCTCGTCGTCAAATATCTGCATACAACTTCTGGCGACTCTGAGCTGCCAATAACCTCTCCTGGATAAGCTTAAACTTCTCTAAAGCCTGCTGGACCAAGTCAAGTCCCAATAACTCTGATTCACCAACCTTGAACCATCCGAAGGGAAATCTGCACTTTTGCCTGTATAAGGCTTCATATGAAGCCATCTAGATATTGGAGTGGTAGATATTATTATACGTAAACTCAATAAGTGGAAAATGATCATCCCAGCTCCCTCTAAAATCCAGCATACACGCTCGTAACATGTCCTCTAGGCCTGGCTGTCTGTCTGTTGATGGAAAGTTGTACTGAGATGTTGTGTCCCTAAACCTTTCTGGAAGGATCTCCAAAATTTAGCTGGAAACTGTGTTTTTTGTCTGATATAATAGATACTGGGTTGCCATGGAGCCGCACTATCTCTCTGATATATAATCTTGCATAATCCTCAGTCGTATAAGTGGTTCTGGCTGGCAAGAAGTGGGCTGACTTTGTAAGGCTGTCAAGGATCACCCACATGGAATCGAACCTATGCTGTGAATGGGAAAAACTTGTAACAAAGTCCATATTAATCATCTCCCATTTCCATGTTGGGATCTCTATATCCTGCAATAGCCCACCGGGCTTCTGATGCTCAACCTTCACCTGTTGACAATTAAGGTATTGGGCAACGAACTCGGCTACATTATTCTTCATATCATTCCACCAGTAGATCTCTTTAATATCCTGGTACATCTTAGTCGTCCCAGCATGAATAGAATTTCGGGAAGAATGAGCTTCTACCATAATCTGTCATCGCAGCTCTGCAACATCTGGAACACATAATCTACCTTGATATCTTAGGACCCATGTTGACACCTAATTTTTGACCTCCCATAATTTATTTTAGTCACTCAGAGTCCTTGGATAATAAATAAAATGAGCTATGCACCTTAAAGGGATTAAATAATTTTTATAAATTGTTCATGTCAATATTTTACTCCTTTAAATTGATAAAGAGGTTTTTTATGACATCACAAATTATTTAGGAATTAATTGGTACCTTTTATGACATTTAGGAGATATTTGTTAGATTTAATCAAAGAAAAATCATTTTTAAAATAATTATTTATTTAATTTTTTAAATTGTCAAAAATCAAAATTAACACGTACATTATTCCCTTCAATTCAAGGAGTTTGAGTAATTAAAATAATTGACCATTTCACCCCTTAATCTCTAATTTTGTATAATTGTATAATTTGTCAAAATTATTTATAATTGTCTTAATTAGGCTAATTAATCAATTAGATGGTCATTATTGTAAATTTACTTTTAATTGTTTAATTATTTTTGTTATGGCCACAATTAAATTAACTAATTCATGGTTTAAGGAAATTGGGGTTATTTTTGTAAATTTAGCCTCTTAATGACCTTGATTGAAATAACCAAATTCATTGGCTCAAATTAATTAAGGTCATTGGGGTAATTTAATTTTAATTGGATAATTAGGTCAAATATGGCCATAATTGAAATAATCAATCAGATTAATATCAATTAAGGCCATATTCGCAAAATTAAGCCTATTTACACAATTGACTGCATTTTAAAATTATTTAATAGGTTAATTATGTCCTAATTTGATTATAATTGAAATATTATGATCCATAGTTGATATTTTAGTTTTACCAGCTTATTAAATTACCCACTTTACCCTTTATATGCATATATATACATTAAATACACACACACACACACATACACACACATACATGTTATATACATAAAAGGGCTATCCTTATTTCTTTATGACTTGGACCGAGTCCAGTCCACAATGGACCAAGACCCGGCCCAATCCCGCATCGCCTTAAGGGGATAATACCCCTTTTTGACATTTCATTCATACCAAACGGCCTCTCTCATCCATTTCCCCTTTCCCCATATAAAACCGTAGTAGCTGCCTTTGTTTTCTCTCACCTTTCTCTTCCTAATATGGCAAAATTTAGAGTACACAGCGCCGCAACAAGCTTTTGTGGGTTCATTTGCGTGAAACCCTCAAAGTGTCCACCTCAAATGATTTGTTTTGTCCCGAACACTGTACCAATCTTCGTTACTTTTACTTTTTGTTTTATTTCTCGAATCAAGAATGCGAGTTTCTGGATTTTTGATGTTGTACAAGCTGCACTTTCATTGGCTAATGAGGAAATGCCTCAGATCGACCTAGATCGGTCAGATCCGACCGTATATGTGTTGTTTTACATTGAATCTCAGTCGTTAATTCATAAATTGAGTGTTTGCATCTGGAAATCTACTTGGTACCACATCGAAATTTCAAGTCTAGGAATAAACTTTGGATAGAACCCCATCCCTCACCATTTGAACAAGTTTGGACAACCTCAGAGCCTTAATTTGATTATTTAAACTCAAAATTTAGGCTCACAGTAAAATTTTAAAGATTTAGCCTTTTTCTAGGGTTCGAGTCTTCCTTAGTTCTAAAATATTCGTGTTTTTCTTTCTTTTTATGTGTGATTTGAGTTGGACATTTGGAAGCATAAAGGCTCCAAGTTCAACTTTTGACACGGCTACGCATAAAAAGGGTAACATTTTTATCTTGTCATTTCCTCCTTGTATTTTCCTTTGTTTGAGTTTGAATGATGATCTGTTTGATTTAGGAATAATGTTATGCTTAGTTAATATACCCAAGTATTATTTTCTTTAGTTTTCTCCTGCTTATCTTGACTGTTGAGTATTACTGATTTGAGCTATATTTGGTCTGAAGTTATTTTGTGATCATTCTCCTGTAACCTTCCTTGTTTAGTTGAATGATGATTTGTTGAAGTTACTAATGTGAACATGTTTAGCTTAAGTTGATATCTTAATGATGTTGTGTTGGTTTTGTGGTTATTTGTAGTAAACATATGGTCATGATTAATCAGTAGTACTTTACAAATCAAGTTTAAATGTATTCCTACTTGGCTTAAGGCCACTAGTATAATAATTCATCCTTTGTCCTGATTATTTACTTGAGTAAGACTAAATTAAGAGAAAAATGGGAGAAAAAAATGCTGAAGTGAGCTTAAGTTTAGAAGGATACTGCTTGGAGTTAAAATTCAGGATTGGTTATGATTGCTGAGAATAGACCCTGAGTCATTTGTCATTTGAGAAAATATAATAGTTGGAGTATAAATGGCATATGTTGCTTGTCCAGTTTTAATGTGAATACCTTGTTTGGTCATTAGATGTCTGAGCTAAATTTCTTGTTAATCACTAATTAGAGATAGGATAGACCTTGTGAACTATAGTTAACTGACCCATTACCAAGAGTCAACTTACTTAAATATGGGTGATTCTTCTATGTGATTTCCTAAACTAGTGAGATTGAGTGTATTGTGAAGTTTTTTCTGACCGTGAATGATTACGTGCCATTCTCATAAAGGGAAGGTTTGATCTAATCTGTCCTTCATTTGATGTAAACTTAAAACTATGGACCCCTACCTTGTCTTAATTGTTTCATGAGAGTAGTTCCCTAATTCTGAGAGATAAAAAGGGTAAGATGAGAAAATAAAATGGTAAATCTGTGTTCTAATTTGTCAAAGTCCTCTATGATGAGCTGTTAGTGTTGTTGTCATGGTCATAACTAGAAATAGGCATAAGAGAAGAGTTGTTTTGACCCTTTGGGGTTTAAGCACGTATGTGTTGTTTCTTTTAACTTTTATTTGTTTATACATCACTTAGTCCTTAAAAAAAAGAAGAGTCACATGTTGGGGTGCTGCCTAAAACAAAGGGATTAACTACCTAATATTTGGGGGAACACCTGGTGGTGTGTCACTTAGTTTAGGATGGGGGGTGGAGAAGGGGAGTTTATTTCTGGGGAGTAAAGGGTGAGCTTAGGTATGAACTGGAAGTGATGACCAGTGGAGCCTTTGCTCCCCTTTTACTGAAAGGAATGTCCAGGAAAGGATGGGGGGTAATGGCCTCACCCTGCACTGTCTTTTCTTCAGGACCTGGAAACTCTCATTTCCTATAACCATGGGATTTATCAGAGGTTTTTACATGACTATTTAAACAAAAGTTTTGAATAATAAGGCCAATTAATGAGATTATTGAGTTCCAAGTACTAGTATGGCACATTATGAGAACACTGCTTAATCAACTACCCTATTGACATACTTGAATTGTCTGAAAACTCATACAGATCTCTAAGTGTTAGTTGCAATGACCTTATTCTAGATTCTGGGTATGCTTGCAGATCTATCTATTTGGCTTGTGTGATTTCTTTCCTTTGAGTTACCATGCTGTGATATATTAAGCTTATACACTTATTTTAAAACATTTGAAGTCTGTGTGTGAAAATCTACCCATGAGATGTGTTGTCTGTTCTTGATGTCTGAGGGAACTGAATTATTACATAAATGAGAGGTTTGATCCTTGTTCTTGGAGGCTATTGGCACACTGAATAATGTGGTAAAATCATGATGTGCAATGGTTCCTTGTTCTGATAATGAGCATGGTTAAAGGGGGGGGGGGGGTGTTGAGTGTTAATTAATTAAGGTAAAAGATGAGTATGATGTGGCTAATCCATGAGAGTATCCCTTGTTCAATTTAGAGGTTAGCCTGTTTTTTGCCCTACCCAAGAAGCTTAGTATAACTAACTTTAAAAGGAGGCTATTAGATCAATAATATTCAGTTAGGAGTTAGTGAAGCTTGAGACCTTAATCTTGCTATGATACTTAGACTAGTTTAGCTGTAGAAGTCAACAGGGTCACCTAGTGGCATGTAGGTTGGTTAATTGACAAGGAAATGAGATCAGTGAATATATATATAATATATGGATGGACTGAAGTCACTTAGGCCTTGAGGAAGTCTTTTAAAGGTACCTTCGGTAGGATTGGGAAAAATCAAGATCAAACTTGGTTCATAGTACCTCTCCATCAAATAAAAGGTGCCATGGCATATCTCAAGGATCCATAGGGCATGTATGGCATTATGAATATCCCCTGATCTCTACTTCTTATAAATATACCAAGGAAAAGGGGTTTGAGTCAATTAGGAGGCTATTAGAGTGAAGGGTATGGATTAACAATAGATCATTAGTTGTCAAGAATGGATTAGGTGAATTCACTGCTTATAGGCCTGATCTTCTTTAATATTAAAATGAGACTAAATTAAGGGAAGGGAAGATGGAATCACCTAGGTCAGTTTGAACCTTTTGTACACATTATCTGTCAAAAGGAAGAATCCTGTCTAGGAAACAAGCTGTTAAGTGATCTAAATCAATCTTTTAAAAGGGGGCTAAGGCATTGGAACTCAAGTAGAAAACTAAATGCTTGCCATATAGCCTATTTGTGAATATGAGAATCCCGTTGCCTTTACATTTACATATTACATTTTACGACCTGTTTTAACATTTGTTGAGATTTTGTCTTATAATCTAGTTGTGCCAAAGTCTTAGAGGTTCTGGATTAAGTATTTAGAAGATCACTATTAATCCAAGTCTATTTGAATACATGTCTAGATGAAATGTCTATGAATCCTGTTTGAAGATCTTGAGTGTATTAAAATGTAGTTAACACTGGTCCTAGTTAATATGTGTGATTGTCCCATGCCAAAAATCTAAAAAAAGAAAAGGAAAAAGAAAGTGTGAGTCAAGTTGTTAACCTGAATTCATGCTTAAATCACTAAATTCCTGCATAGTCTTATCTGGAGAAAACTGATTCAAGGTTCTATGTGAAAGCCTGCTTGTCATGTTCCCTCTTGAACTATTTGAGTCCTGGCCTGAGCTTTAATACTTTGTCATGTGTTTAGTTGCCACTACTTGGCTAATTGCTTCATAGGAACTTCTGTGACTTGGTAAGAAGAGTTTATAGTGTGCATGACCTGATGAATGTTCAAACTAGCATGTGATGATTCTGTGGAGTTAAAATGACTTAATGAACCTACTAAGGACAAAATTGACCCAAGCTAAAACTCAATCCAAAAGAATGTAGGAATTACTTTGTGTCACTTAGGTGTGCTTAGAATGACATACATCTTGTCCTGTTAGCATTACTAGTTTTTTTTTTTTTCTGAATATCACTGTGTCTTGCAATAATTGGCTAGACTCAAAGAGGCTTAGTTTTGTACACTCAACTGTGTCCTGCTTGTTTAGATCCCAACTGGTCTTGTTAGTCCTGCACATGTCCCTCTGTGAATTAGATGAACGACCTAATTTAGTGTGTATATAAATCTGCTCAGTTGTGTATAAAGTCCCTATATGCCTCTTCTACTGACTGTCATTCTGTAAATTCCCTTGTGCTCTCCCATGAACATTAAGACTTACAACTAACTTCTATCTAACCATGTCTACATGCGTATAACCTGACCTTACCTATGCTATGTCTAAGTGTTCTTAGTTGGCCTTCTATTTAAACCATGTCTGCTTGCTTCTATTTACCATATATATATACAGACATTGTAGTGGTTTTTGTTTATCCATGACTATGTATTTTGGTTGTTGCTTCCACTCATACTATGCACACTATCTATGTTTAGCTGTTGATTACACTATGTCTACACATGTCAATTGTTATACCCCGTATTTTTATAAGTCAATTTATTCGCAAAAGAATCGACGTGAGTTAAAGACGGAACCCTTCCCGGACACGGAGTAGAAACCTTTAATTTTTAAAATTTCTAAATTATAACCAATTGTTTATAAATTTCATTTAGGGTAAAAATATTATTGGAAGATTAGGAATTTATTAATTGTGATTATATAATTATGTAGGAATTAGTAATCAACTAAGCTAATTAGATTAATTAGGCTTAATTAACCATGTGGGGCCCACCCGATTTTTTAAAAAAGAAAAAAGAAAAAGGGACATGGTGACACATAAGAAGGCACGTGTGGTATTTAGGGAGAGGATATATAAGTTAAGATATGAGTCATATGTAACATTTGCATTAGAAAACAAATCAAGAACAAAGAAAGAAAAAAAAAAGTGAACAAAAAAAATAGAAAAGAGGCTCGGCCATGGAGCAAAATAACCGAGAGGGAGATTGAAGAAAAAGGAAAATTCGAGGTGTGGAATTGTTGTAACATTCAAGTGATTAGCAAGGTTAAGAAGCCAAGTTGATTAAGGTAATGTTTTATATCTTTTTATACACATTTTTGAGGTGATTAAACTTGTATAAATTGGTAAATTGTGATGAATGTGAGAAATTGTAGATGTTGATGTTAAAATGTAAATTTAGCCGTGTAGCGGGGGCTGCTTTAATTGGATATGGTAAATTTATTTTAAGTTGTATTATAGTTGTTGTTGTTGTCATGGATTATATGGTGGGAGAATGAGAAGAATTAGAAAGTTAAGGTTGAAGTTGTGTTGATATGAACATGTTGTTATCCTTATGGAATTGAAGGAATTGAAGGTATGATTATATCCATATGTTGTTGTTGGTATTTCTGTGTCAGCAGGAGAGCAATTGGAAATTAGGATAGGTGAATATATAGGGGAAGTGCTGCCGGATTTTCGCTAAATTATTAGATAATAGAAAACCCTAAACGAGAATATATAAACTAAAATGTAAATCCTATAAAAGAGTGGGCTATAGATTTGTGAACGAGAAAATGTAGTTACTAACGATAACGTTACTTTTATATAAATAGGCTAAAAGAGCGACGAGGCGAAAAGGGTTCACGAATAGTCGCTGACAGGTATGTAAAGCTAACCCTTCTTTCTTTTGGCATGTCTTAGATTTAAGTGATGAATGATATGAACTTTGGGGTAATCCTATTCATAAGTCTTAAGTGCGTTTCATGATTCTTATTCACTTCTTGATGTTAGAACTCTTAAGTGATTGAGCTCCCCTCTTCAGTTTCCTATACGATGGATAATAGTCGATATATATATATACGCTCCTATTCTGTTCCGAAGGGAACACCCATAAAGTGCCAGTTGAGTTGTGTATATGGTTTTACTAATGACTTCGAGGAAATTAGTTTATACTAAAAGAAATATGAAGTTTGATTTTCAAAACCACTCCGAAGGGGGTGCGAGATTTTACTATTTCATTTCATTTACGATTTAAGTTTACATTCCATAGCATCATCTCTTTGTATTGATATTTGTGGATTAAATTTGTGTGGAACTGATTGTGATATTAAGCCGGAAGCGGCTGCCTGAATGGGCCATTATTATTAAGTCGGAAGCGGCTGCCCGAAGGGGCCATAATTATTATTAAGCCGGAAGCAGCTGTCCGAAGGGACTACTGTTTTGTTAGCCGGAAGCGGCCGTCTGAAGGGACTATTGTTTTGTTAGCCAGAAGCGGCTGTCCGAAGGGACTATTGTTTTGTTAGCCGGAAGCGGTCGTCCGAAGGGACTATTGTTTTGTATGGCGGAAGCGGCTGTCCGAAGGGACTATTGTTTTGTTAGCCGGAAGCGGCCGTCCGAAGGGACTAATGTGATACTATATTTATATTGTGTGTTCTAGAGTTTGTGTATGCTATATTTATATTGTGTATGCTAGAATCTGTGTAAGGTACCATATGGCACTGTTCAAAATGTTGTTCCAGGTTACTCCCGGGTTGCTTTCTAAACTTGTTTACTGTTACGCTTTTCATTGTTTATGATTCTGTAATGCTTTACATATTCAGTACATATTTCGTACTGACCCCCTTTCTTCGGGGGGCTGCGTTTTATGCCCGCAGGTTCAGGGACGCGATCAGACAATCCAGTCACCTAGGAGGAGTCAGCGTTGAGGGTCAGACAACTCCACTTGCTTCGGAGACTGTTCCTGTTTTGGTATAATTTTGTGTGTATATATTATGGGCACGACGGGGCCCTGTCCCGTCACTTACGTACGGTCATACTCCTCTAGTAGTCTGCGAACAGCGTGGGTGTCAGGGATACTGTTTGGCCTTGCCGGCAATTATTTTGTTGTACAGAAGTATCGACAGCCTCTTTGGCTTGTATTGTGATACGTTACGTATATATATAAATATGTTTTGCGATGTTTGAGTACAGGTAACATAAGTTGGGTTATCGGGCAGGTTAAGCTCGGTCACTCGTCATGGCCCTAGATTGGGTCGTGACATCAATCTATGCTATCCTTATGTGCAAGTGTGAAACCCTGTGTTATCATTCCATTCTCCTCTAGCTGTATTGGTTGGGAAGTTAAATTAGTGATTTGGGTTTGGTCTCTAGCCTTCCCCTGGTGTCCTGCCATGCCGGAGGTTCATGAAACCTCTTGGATCTTGTGCGGCATTAGGAACATGGATAGTGGGGACTTTCCCTTTTACTATCCAAATCCCTACCAATAAAAAGCCTAGTAGCAGATATGAATGTAATAAACTGCAGGTCTTGTAAATGAATTATATGTATATATACACGCTTGTGTAGTTATATGTGTGATAAGTTCAGTAAATATAAACTAACCGGATCTTGTTTTTCTCTCCTTCACTGCATGGCCACTTGAGCCGAGTCCAGCCACCCTATTGGGCCAAAGGCCCAATAGGAAAATTCTTTCAAAGATTATTGGGTTCAAGAAGAGAAAATGGAAGCTAATATTGTTAAAGACGCAAAGAAGGCCCAGCCATGGGTGAAAATGGCCAACTAGGGGCTTGGTACGCCCCTAGTCTTCCCTTTCTTTTTACTTGCGCATTTTCTGTTATATGTAACTGGTTGTAGCCTATATTTGTAAAGTTGTAAGAAAATCATGTATATTATTGGAATCATTATGATTATGAACTAGTCGTCTTAGGACAACGGTGCCTACGCCGTTTAGTTCGACTTTACGTCCCTACACAATTTTTTCAAACCCGAGCTTTAATGATTTTGAAAGTAAAAATGGTTAAGCAAATAAATCAAGGAAGAGGATAAAAGTGGATTACACTATTGTGAAATGTTGTCACCATCTTTCGAAGGAAAAACCAAACTGAATGTTTTTTTTTTTAAAACCAAAAGAACATTTATTTTAGAACTCAGTTTTCAATTTGTATATATATATGTAGTGTATTCATACACCAGACACAAGTCTTTTTGGACTAAGCCCAGTTGAAAAAAATGGGAATTTTGGGGCTAAGGCCCAATTAAAACCACATTTTTAAGCCCCCCACTTAGCAAAATTTCAGAAAAAGAATGCCTATTTTTGGGCTGACCCCAGTAAGCGGAAAAACACAAATTTTGGGCTAAGGCCCAACGAAAATCAATACGCCTTCCTATGCCTAATTAATTTTCAGAAAAAGAATAAAATTTAGGCCAAGCCCACGTAAAAATATCACCTTTTTATTATAAATATTGGGCCTTAAGTTTAAAGTCAAGGACCAAGAAAAGCTAGTTTTAGTTATATCAAACGCAAAACCTCTTATATATAAGTTGAAATCCGTATAAATCATCTGTAGACATAAAAGTTTTAGATAAGGACATTCTAAAAACGTGTTAAACGGAGATGAATAAAATCCATTCATCTTATACTTTGAATAAATGAAGCTTTTTCTTTTAATCTTTATAAAATTATTACTATCCTTATATATAAAAGGAACTAGTTGTATCCGGATATTTTAAATCCAAACCTAAATACCCTATATGTAAAGGGAATATACTCAATTTATTTCAAAAAATGATATGCAAAATGACAGACTTTATAATGCGGGAATAAAACACTAAATAAACAGTTCATGCAAATACTCTTACATTGGAATTCGAAGGTCAATCGTATAATACAGATCCTTAATACTAGGGTGCCCAATACCTTCTCTAGGGGATCACTAGGACCCTTACCTAGAACTTTGTATTACGAAGGAGTTTTCACGGTGTATGAATAAACCCTTCAAAATTGGTTTTCCTAATTTCCTAAAAATTAGGTAGCGACTCTTTTAAAACAAAGTCTGAAAGAGCACCCACAAGTTCGAAGAGCTTTCTGAGCGCTAACTCCGCCCGCCAAATGCGAACCGTTACACGCCATCCTCGGTTACGTCAAAAGCCATTTTATCTTTCTGCTGGACTTTGTCTCTAAGCTGTAATAACATAGGATCCTCGTACTATTTCTCCTTCACCTCAGCTACTAAGGATGATGCCGCTGTATCCTGAATAGTAACTCCAGTATCACCTGTGTCCAATAATCGGACTCCTAGACTAGCTAGTTGATGTAGATCTCGAACTAACCCCCTTTTGTCTGCGACTAAGGGAATCAGTTACAACATTAGCTTTCCCTAGATGGTACAGAATATCAACAACGTAGTCCTTCAATAACTCTAACCATCGTCTATGCCGTAAATTTCATTCCTTTTATTTGAAGATATACTAGATGCTCTTGTGATCTATATAGACATCAACATGAACGCCATATAAGTAGTGCTTCCAAATCTTTAGTGCGTGCACAATTGCTACTGACTCTAAGTCGTGGGTCTGGTAATTCTTCTCGTGCTTCCTCATCTGCCTCGAAGCATAAGAAATTACCTTATCGTGCTGCATTAAAACACAACCCAACCCGACGCCCGAAGCGTCACAAATAAGAGCATAGCCTCTGATCTCTCTGGAAGTATCAGAACTGGTGTTGATGTCAATCTATCTTTCAACTCTTGGAAACTCCGTTCACATGCATCTGTCCACTGGAACTTAGCTGCTTTATGTGTTAGCTTCATTAAGCTTTCTGTGTCAGCTTTGTTAACGGAGCTGAAAGGGAAGAGAAACCCTCTACGAATCTCCTGTAATACCTTATTTTTCCTAAGAAGCTAAAAAACCTCCGTCAGAGTCGTGGGTCTAGGCCAAGTATTCAAGGCCTCAATCATCCGAGTATCAACTCTAATACCTTCGTCTGATACGATGTAGCCTAGGAATGCCACAGAATTCCACCAGAACCTGAACTTAGAGAATTTCACGTACAACTTTTAATCTTGAAGAACCCTGAGCACTGCTCGCAAATTATCTGCATGCTCCGCTTCTAATCGTGAATAAACCAGAATGTCATCAATAAATACAATCATGAACATATCTAAAAATGTCCTGAATACATTATTTATCATATCCATGAATACTGCTGGAGCATTAGTCAACCCGAAGGACATTACAAGGAACTCAAAATAACCATATCTGGTCCTAAAAGTTATCTTCGGAATATCTTTCTCCCGAACTCTAAACTGATGATAGCCAAACCTCAAATCGATCTTCAAGAAACATCTGGCACCCTGCAACTGGTCAAATAAATCATCAATCCTCGGGAGCGGATACTTGTTCTTTATCGTCACCTTATTCAGCTGCCGGTAATAATTACACATTATCAGTGAGCCATCTTTCTTCTCACGAAAAGTACTGGTGCACCCCACGGCGAAGTACTAGGACTAATAAATCCTTTCTCGAGCAAATCTTTCAATTGCTCCTTCAATTCTTTTAGCTTGGCAGGAGCTATCCTATAGGGAGTAATCGATATCGACTAAGTATCTGGTAGCACATCTATAGGGAAGTCGATCTCCCGCTCTGGCGAAATACCTGGAAGCTCATCTAGGAATACATCTAGGAACTCATTAACCACTAGAACAGACTGAAGAGTCGGCAGCCCGGCCTCTGCATTTCTGACTTGGAAGATATGATAGATACAACCTTTCGTAATCATCTTCTTTGCCTTGAGCTATGAAATTAACCTACCTTTTGGCATAGCTGCATTGCCTTTCCATTCTAGAATTGGTTCCCCTAGAAAATGGAATCTGACAATATTTGACGTTAGTATAACAAGACACTAACCAATTCATACCCATAATAACATCAAAATCAACCATCTTTAACTCTATAAGGTTTGCTGAGGTGTGACGATTACAAACCACTATTGTACAACCTCGATTGACTCTTCTATCAATAATAGGCTCACCACTAGTGTAGATACAGAAAATGGCTCACTTAATGACTCTGGTAAAATACTAAATTTCCCCGCAACGAACAGAGAAACATATGACATTTTGGACCCCGAATCTAGCAATACATAAACACTATATGAACAAACTGTCAATGTACCTGTCACAACATCTACTGAGGACTCCAAATCCTGATGACCCGCCAAGGGATAGATGCGATTCTGCACACCGCCCAAACTAGAAACTCCACCTCTACCTCGACCTCTATCAGCTGACAATTGTGACCCGCACCCTCTACAGAACCAGTCGGCTGTGCCATTCCACCCTATCCCCTCTTTGGACAATCCCTCATAATGTGACCCAGACGGCCATACGTATAACAAGCACTCAAACCATACTAGCATCATCCATAATGCGCCCTACCGCAGTTACCACAATACTGCGGCAGTGGTCTTGTTGTCATGAACCCCTCTGTTGCTGGGATCCTGAAGCTTAGGAACTCTTACCTAGTCCTGACGGAATATGACGATCAGATCTGTACCCCTAGGACTGAGGTGGTGGTGGCCTAGGTGGCCGGCCATAATACCGTGGTCTAAAACCCCCCCTGAGAATCATCTTGATAACCAATGAACCTCACTATCTAGGTTCTGCACAAACTCCTGAATCCGGGAGATGTCCATATTATCATTCGATACGGCCGTACTGTAGGGCTCAACATAATATGGGTGCAGTCTAGCTATGAATTGGTGAATCTTGGCCCTCATCGAGTCAACCAGAGATGGAGCATACCTGGCCAAAGAATCGAATCAAAGATAATACTCACGAACAATCAAATTGCCCTGCTGAATGGCCAGGAACTGAACAACCCGAGCCTCCGGTATCTCTAGCGACAAATAATGATGTAAGAAGGCCTCTGAAAACTTAGGCCAATCTGCTGGAGGTGCCTCAGGTCCTCTGTAACTCTCTCATCCTTCATACCATAAGATGACTATGCCTTGTAACCTGAAGGCCATAACTATACTACCTCGGTCTCCGAATCATGCCTCACTCTGAAGATCCGATGAAGCTAATCAATAAAATTTTGTGAGTCTTCATCCCTCCTTGTTCCCGTATGCTCTGGAGTGTCTAGTGCTAAAAACTCATGAACTCTTAAGCTATCGGGCCCCTCTGAATGTCCTGTACTGGCTGGTGCTCCTGGCTACCTTTGTGTAGCCACTATCTGTGTCAACAACTACACCGCACTTCTAATATCCTGATCAGATGGCACAGAAGGGGGAACTAGAGGTGCTGCCTCTCTCGGAGGCTTCTCTGGTGGAGGAGGAGTCGAAGATGGAGGTGCGGGTGTCTCACCCTGAGCCTTAGGCTAGGATGCATTACCCCTCTGACTAGCCGTAGTCTTTCGAGTCACCGACATCTCTATATACAATGCCAATACGTAAGTTCTAACTCGAACTCCCTATGACTCATCCCTACAACACGATTTAGATTTGAAAGAAATGTAACTAACTCCTAAATGCCCTGTAGCCTCCTATTTATATAATATGGTACACATCACATCTACAAACAAAAATCTACTAGACATGGCTTGTAGACTCCCTAGGATAGACCTTGCCCTGATACCAAGTTTGTCACGCCCCAAACCTAGGAGGCGGCGGGCACCCGAGGCCTTACTTGACCCCGAGCGTACTACTTTGTGGCAATAAACTCTGGAGGTAACCCTCAACTTAGGCCGACAATGCCTACCTACAAACAAACAATACCAATCTAGGACGACAAGCCTTATTCTGAATTATCTGAGCATAACCTCTATCTCACCTAAAGGGTAAACACAGCCAAAAAAATATATACACAAAAGTGTAGGCCGACGAGGCCGCTATGAACATCTACAAATAGTCATGCCTAAAATGAACATATACAAGGGTCGGCAAGACCGCTACATTGACAAACAAGATATACATGACTCGTTTACAAGCCTCTAGAGATAACCGAATTTTAGTGTGGTCGGGACAGGTCCCCGACCTACCCATCAAGTCCATACATACATAAAGGACTCCCAAATTCTGGACCTGGTAACTCTGGATAAAATGGAACTTACCAATCAAGCTGATATCTGGCTCTGTCTACTTAGGTGATCTATCCAACTGAATAAATGTAAACTGAAACTCAACTGATATACATAATATACTGAAAGTCAAGGATATTCTGAGATACTCTTACCTGCTTCGACTTAACACATAAGGTATAATAATATAGCTAGCCGGCCACATATTGGGCTCAGTTATCTCTCACCAACTAATAAGTCGGGTTTTCACCAACTAATAGGCTGGGCATCAATATCTCTCACCAGCCAATAGGCCGGGCATATGAACTCTCACCAGCCATAAGGTCGGGCATATAACATCTCTGTATATCATGTATATAATATAATGTACAATAGTATATACATAGTTCCTCTTCTCTTTAATCAATTGGAATGTGAATCAAGCAAGCATAACTCTTAACAAGGCTCCTTGGAATATAGGAAAGGTGGAGTACTTATGACTGCAAGTACTCTATGATATACACCTCTCTTATGCGATTGCTCGACTCTCTGTCATTATGGTTTCATGTGGATGAAAGAAAGGAAATAGCCTTCACATACCTTGGAACTGAATCTTCGACGGCGATAATAAAGACCGCCTCTCCACCACAAGTTTACATCAATAAATAATACTATTATCAACAAGAAGGAACATGCAAATTAGCTATCGTGTGACAATCTCGTTCTACAGTAAATTGAACAGCATCTCCTCATATCTTTTACAACCCTCAAGTCAAGAACAACATCAACACAACAACAACCAACAACTATATGTCAAGAACATGAAGAACAACAAGAACACATACAACCTTCAACTATATACTTCTACAACCACAAAAAACCCAACAACCTAACAATACAAATCAATTTACACAACAACAAGTGCATAAACGTCACCAACGAAACTATTATTTATCACGACGAGCGGCAAGCTCGGATTGGAACCAAAAACTCAACTCTTTTCCCAATCTCCCCATACTTACAACACCATCAATAGGTCCAGCATATAAACATATATAATGACATGACATTTTAGTCTTATATCCATCTTAAAAGTAACATCAAACAACCCAACAAGAGTTAACAACAACATAAAAGACTTCAAGGTGTTATACGACCACTTCTCCTTCTAGCTTATAACACCATCTTCATAACCAACACAAATACAAGCATACCAAAAACAACCACAATATAACCAAGCTATTTTCCATAATTTCCAGCCATAAGAAGTCATATATATCACCCTAAAATAGTCCAAAAAAAGAAAATAACACCGTATGCTATTTCAAGTACTACCTTGTAGATTCTTCACCCAAACAACTTAACCAACACTAAGTATAAGCAATAGGGTGCTATAATTACCTTAAATAGTCAGAAAAACCTGGAACCAAAGCTTTCCGTAGCTTACAAACACCCTCAAAGCCATCACAACACCATGTAAACACTTTTCTTCACTTAAACTAGCTTTTGAGGTTAGGTTTAGGTAAAACCACCACCTTGAATTCCCTATGGAACCTTGGACAACGGTTAGAGAAGTGTTGAGCGAGTGTATGAACTGACCTTGGTCTAAAATGACAAAAAATGAGCTTTCCAACCACTTTAAAATGTTCCAAGGTCGGCCACCTCCTAAGTGGGTCCCAAAAGGGGTCTGCCTGCATAGTCTCTCGAAAATGCGAATATCTCTGGACTTTGACGTCTTATCGATGAATGGTTTAATGGGTTGGAAAATACACTCGTAAACCTTCAATTTTGTGGGTTAATGGACCCGTAACTCCAAGTATATTGGGAGAAAAGCTCAATGACATCATACCCAAATTTCAGTAAACTTATGAATGTAACTTGCGATAACTTTTGCGACTTCTTATTTTACAACTTACTTGACTTCAACACTTAACATGGCTATTATATGATTCAAATACCTCATAACATAAACTTCTTATCATATCAAGCACTCCTATTCTTACCCCAAAAATACGGGTTATTACATTCCCAACTTGATGACTTCCTACGAAACTTATTCTCTTTTACTCGATTAACCTCCAAACCATCCGATACTTACTAAATATGGTTTTAAACCCTTGTACTCTTAGTATTAACACAACTAATCAGTTATAAACTCAAATATAATCTCACTCTCCATGTCTACGTCGGTTAACTTACGACGAAAGTTGACGTACAAAAGTACGAGATGTAAGAAAAAAACATTTACACTCTGTTTGGATGGTTGTTACCCAAGGTTCATAATGTACAATATCGTATTGTATCATGTATTGTATTAATGTGTATAATGTTTGGATAAACTGTATTGTTTGTTATGGTTTAATAACATTTTTTTTGTTTGGTTTGACAATATGGTACAATATAATAACATGTAAGTTTACTAAAATACCCTTAATTACTATAACTATTAAAAATATTACTAGGATACCTAATTAAAAGACAGAATAAAAAACTATGTTCATCTTTTTTTTTTTGACTCTTTAACCTCGAATACTAGTGTTTGTTCAAATTGGAGAGACAGATGTACAAGTTGGTTAAAAAACACATAAAAGTTGCTCATTATTTTCCTCCAGGTGGGGCATTCCCATGATAATACTGAGATCCAGCTTTCAACTTAGCTCAACAGTAGCTTTTAATGGCTAAAAATGACCAGTGACGAGTGAAAAATGGAAATGAGAGTTTTATGGCTTGAGGGGAAATGGGGACAAGGAACGATATTAGTGGGGGAGAGGGGAGAGCTTTGGGAACTCAGATCCGGTGATGGGTATTAGAGAGAGAGAGATAGTACTGTGTGTAAAGGATAAAGCAGGAACATTAAAAAATAAGTAGGGGTATAATAGGTAAACAAAATAAGTAATCACGAAAAACCATCAAATTCGTAGTTAAAAAAAATTGAGCCTTTTCATGATTATATAACAACGAAGTTACTACGATTTACAACACCGTACAATATAATTTTAAGAACAATGAAATCAAACATGATATCAATGAAAATAATATAATAATGAACCACGGGAAACAACCATCCAAACAGGGGGTTAGTAGTGTTAATCATAAAATTTTGTATTTGAATAGATTATCATTTATCTCTAGTCAAAAAATTTCTAATGGAAAGCTTGCTAAGGCTTTGTAGAAAATGGTATAGAATCATAAATTGGAGTAAGGATGGAATTCAATAATTCCATGAAGTCAAAACAACCATATTTGAAGAAGATCTGAAAACAAAGTTCTCTCTAAAGTTGGCTTCAATGTCAATTATTTCTCTCTCTCTCTCTCTCTCTCTCTCTCTCTCTCTCTCTCTCTCTCTCTCTCTCTCTCTCTCTCTCTCTCTCTCTCTCTTTCTCTCATTATGCACGTTGATGGCTTCATGTTATATAGCCGTGCATCGCTATCTAATTTGTACAAGAATTATAGTCTTTACAAATCCAATCCTAGTTATATAAGCACTCCTAAACTATAGCAATGTATAAATCTTTTAGTGTATTAAGGACTCTGCCGTCGCCTTCCATGATAGTCACCAATCTTGTTGGTTTCTGTTGAGCTGAGCTGAATTCAAGTTCTGATGATTGACAAACAATGTACAAGAATGATGAACAAACATACATAAGAACCAAGTCCTTAACATGTCTCTTAAAGGAACTGGTAAAGCTAGTAACAAGGTTACACAAACACTGAAAGAACCAGGTCCTTAGCAAGCAACTGGTGACTGTTGATTAAAGTTGAAATGTTGTTCCATATGCAAGAAAAGTTCCTTAAGGAATTAAGACTATGAATTAATCTAATAAGTCAAGGAATACATGTTCATGACATGGAAATATTTCCATAATTTCAAACATAGAAAGATCTTTCGAATAAGGTGAAAATGTGAGATAGCCGACCCAAAATAAGGAAACTTTAACGACCCGTTTGGTCGTTATTGCATCTCTGACACTTTTGACCATTTTCTAAGCTTGGTTAGATCACTTTTGACCTAAAGGAACTGTCAACACGCTTCTCGAGGTGTTTATATTTTATTCGGGTGACTTTTGTGAAAATTGGGCTTAAAGCGAAAAATGGTTGACTCAAAGTTGACGTTTGGATAAATGGACCTTTTTCAGAAATCCATCAATTTTGAGAGGTCCGGATGGTCATTTAGAAGTTTTATGCATATTTGGTTCGGTTCCCAATACACTCGGGTACATTTTGGGACTTGGGTTGGAAAGTTAGTTTTGAGGTATCGAAGGTTGACTCGGTCAATGAGACCTTCAATGGAAATTTCGAGGCCACGAGTGCGTCAGTGTGTTTTTATGTATATCTTCATATTTGGATTGTGTTCGGGAGGTTCCGGGTATTAATTACAAATTTGGAAGACACAAGAAAATACTGGTGTCTGGTGCCTCCGATTCGGTGGCGCCATGGCGGTATAGTGTCTCCGATTCGGTGGCACCATGGCAGTATAGTGCCTCCAATTCAGAGGCGCCATGGCATTCTGTTGACCTCTAAATTCGGTCCTCCACTTCGGTCTTCTAATTTGGTCCTCCGATTCGGTCCTCTAATTCGGTCCCCCAAATCGGTGTCGCCATGACGGTATGGTGCCTCCAATTCGGTGGCGCCATGGCGGTATGGTGCCTCTAATTCGGTACTCCAATTCGGTGACGGGCAGAATCTGCTATTAGTAAGTGTTAAAAGCCCCAACCTTAAATCACTATTTCACACTCATATCTCTAAGCTTGGGAGGCGATTTTGAGAGGGTTTCCACTAGTTCTTCACAAAGGCAACATCCTTGACCTCAGAATCATCTATTCACTTCTCTTAACCATTAATCTATGCTGAGATTATTCCTGAGAGTATGAAGGCTAAGTAGGTTTTGGGGTTTTCTTATATAATGAACTTGTGGTTATAAAACCTTGATTTTTTGGTGGATTTAACTTGGGTAAGCATGGAATTGATGGATAATAGCTATAGTAACTTGAATGTTTCATTTCTAAGGCTTAATTTGTGAATTAAAGGCTAGGGTTTATACCCAAATTTGGGGGTTTTCATATTAATGATGATTTTGAGAATTAATTGAGTATTCTTATGATTAAAGTAATGGGATTTGACCTTTTGGTATTGAATTTGGTATTTTGGTCATAAAATTCCCGTTTTGCCATTGAGACCCGTTTTCCTAAATTAAGGGTTGGAATTTGACCCGAATATAAGGTAGCCAATATGGGTATCATTATTCATGGTTTCTTACATAGAATTCATATGTGGTAGAGTCTGATTATTTGGAGACTCTTCAAAGGACAAGGCAATGTGTGGGTTCGTGGCACCTGTTCGGCTGCCAGGTAGGTTATGGTTTACTTTTGGTAAGACTTCGTATAGTGAATCACATATTTAGATTATAATGTCGGAGACAGCATGTGAACCTTCGGGTATGAAGTTGGGATGGATATTGCCTTAGGTTAGGCCTTGATGTGTGTTGGGACTAGCCACCCCGTTATGTGTGCTTGATTGTTCAATTGTGTTGGCTTGATGCCATGTGTAGTTGGTAAATATCGACTTCTGTCTGGTCAATTTGATTGGATAGAATTGACATACCCGTGGTTGGTATTTGTACTTGGATATGTTGTTGGCGTACCCATTGTTGATACTTGACTTATTGATATATGTTGGCATACCCACTATTGGTATTGTGATGTGATACTTATTGGCGTACACCACTGTGGTACTTTTGATATTGAACTTGATCGATTTACATATGCATTGCATGCATTCTCTCAGAGTCATGCATAGCCGATACCCAGTGATGATCCGTTATCGTTGATTGAGCGAAACTGATATTTGAAAAACTCTTTTACTTAATGATTGTAAAAAAGGCCGATCTCCGAAGATCCATTCCGGAATCATTGATTATATGAAACTGATATTTTGATGAACTCTTTTACTTGAGTGATTGTGAGAAGGCCGATGTCCGAGGTTCAATTTCGGAATCGTTGATTGTATGAAACTGATATTTGATAGACTCTTTTACTTGAGTGATTGTGAGATGGCTATTCCGGCATCGTTATTGCATGGCCGATTCCGATGTTATCCCGAAATCGCTAGGACTGGGCAAAAAATACCGAAAACCGAATTACCGAACCGAACCGGCTATTTCGGTATTTCGGTATTCGGTAATTCGGTATTCGGTTCGGTATTCGGTACTGAAATATAAATTTTAAAATTTCGGTTTCGGTATTCAGTATTTACACTTATACCGTTCGGTACTTCGGGAAATACCGAATACCGAAATTAATGCCAATATATACTGTACAGTGTACACCCTAAACCTGAAGGAGTAAAGGGCTAAAGGCCCATTGTAAAAACATTTAAGTCTAGCCCAAATCCGTAAAAATCCCAATACTTCACCTTCACTCCTTCAGTTCACTGTAATCCCTATTCCCTAAGACCCTAACACTTCACCTTCATCATCAATTCACTTCACCTTCATCCCTAACACTTCACCCATCAGTTCTACTTCACACAATCTACCAAATCCAACTATTTTCACTCATATGAACTCATTTTCTCACCTAAAAATCTAAGAAAATAGGGAAAAAGTAGAGTACCATCACGCTTGAGAGTTTTACAGTGAACGACGCTGTATTGGATCAAGGATAAAGTGAAGATCAACAGAAATACTGAAGGTAGATGATGTCCATATCGAGCCATTTAAATAGGTAATCAATCACCTATAGTGAATATCGAATTTTGAATCACCGGAAGAAAAAAAACAATGGTGAGATTCACTAATTTAAGCTTCTTTAATAGCTTCCCCTTGGAATTGGTTGATTAGAGGGTATACAATAATGGGTCGTTTTGATCTTGCAATTTTGTTGTTCTTTAAAATGTTGGTTTTTGGTACTTGCCCTGATAAATACATTTTTCCTTATGTGGCTAAAGCTTGTGCTGGTTTAAATTCTGTTAATTTAGGTAAATGGTTACATGGGATGGTACAAAGTTTAGGTTTTGAGGATGATGTGTTTGTGGGCAGTGGTTTTATTAAGTTTTATGCTGAGAATGGTTGTTTGGATGACACTCGTCTTTTGTTCGATAAAATGACTCAGAGAGATAGTGTTTTATGGAATGTGATGCTTAATAGCTATGCTAAAGATGAAGAGTCAGTGAATGATATGGTTAGGTTATTTAGGGAAATGAGGAAAAGTGAAACTAAGCCTAATTCAGTAACATATGCTTGAATAGAGTGGATTTATATCATAGGATTCATATTATTGATTGCAACTAATTTGGGATTGAGGCATAATTGATTGATTAATCACTTTAAGGGAGCTCTTCCGTGTAATGGTGTTCAAGATGTCTTCTATGTCTTTTTGTTCTAACCTGCTGTATATCTGTTTTACTTTCTCTTCGCGTACTAGAAGGCCTCAACTGGAGATGCGAGTTGTAACTTAGCCTGACCAGTAGAGTGGGACGTATTCTTTCTTCTTCTTACTGATTCTTTTGAGCGATCTTATCATGCAGACATTTGATGCATATGTAATTGGAAAAGATGATGCCCCTTGAATAGTTGTGCTTCAGGAGTGGTGGGGTGTTGATTTGAGATAAAAAACCATGCTGAGAAAATTTCTCAATTTGATTCTGGCTATAAGGCAATTATCCCTGAGTAAGACCCCTTTTAATGAACTTCAAGTTGATGAACATCATATCTCTCACGATGTAGCTGACTGTTGATGTTATTTCTTTTACTGAGAAAATATGCTTGTGTGGAAATGAGGAAAAGTGAAACTAAGCCTAATTCAGTAAATCCACTCTGTTGGCCTGTTGTTACTAATTACATTGACCCCTTGCATAGTATACTTGCATTCTAATAGACTAATACAGTGGACTTCGACTTCAATATGGTATTACCGAATACCGTACCGAACCGAAGTTTGATTTACCGATTACCGAATTACCGAACCGAAGTTTGAAAGTTCGGTATTTGGTATATACTTTGAATTACCGAATACCGAATTACCGAACCCGAACTTTGAAAATACCGAACCGAATACCGAACGCCCAGCCCTAGAAATCGCTGTTAGTGCATGGGCTCCGTGGTTCCCTCAGGGTGGTGCCGGTGAGATTCCCCCTTTGAGCAATTATCCAGGGTCCCGTCTGTGTGTTGGGAAAAGATCCGGGACGGGTGGCACTTAGGCTTCGCGAGTCACGCTGGGTTGTGCTACCGAGACGTCGATATTTCCGTCCGGAGTACATCTGTACATCTCATTTTGCATGGCATGGCATCGCATTCATACCATTATTGCACTGCATTACATTAGAATTGATTGAGATATTGTGATGATTGGATTGTGATGATTCTGTTGTGATGATTCTATTGTGGTGATTAGATTGGATCGGATATACTCAGACTTATCATATTTGGGTTTAGATACTTACATAGGTGATGACGGATACTCGGTCGAGATTATATTGTCTCATGCTTGGTTGTTTATTTGCTTATCTGCTTTATTTTCTGAATTGTGTTAACTATACTTAGTCGACCGATGATGCCTACCAGTACTGTTGTTTATACTGACCTACACTTGCTGCATTCTTTTATGAATGCAGAGTACCAGGTCGGATCTACTTCTTTGACCCGTGGCTGATCGACTCTTCAGCTTCCACTCGAGTTTCCAGGGTGACATTGGCGTCCACTGACCTTGAAGACTTTCCTATTACATGTCTTACTTTCATTCCATAGACATAGATCTTATGTATTAGTACTTCCAGATTGTATTAATCTCCCTAGATGCTCTTGTATTATTCGGACTATACCCTGGGGGTATTTACTGTCTTCCGCACTCTTTACTACTATCTCTCTATATATATAGTGAGACTTATGTATTTATTGATTTTCGCTACTTAACTTTCTGTAATTTATGTATTAGTTCATTGTTGGGATAATGGTTCGCTTACCGAGGTAGAAAGGTAAGTGCTCGCACGACCTAAGCAAAATGGGTCGTGACAGAAACAAAAACTAACAAGAATTGGTTAAGCCAAATCTTGTTTAGATTTGGAGAACACGTCTACAAGGACACAACCATTCCTTTTCCTCTATAAAGCACCATATTATTCTCTTGCACAGAGTGATAATTTAGTCAAGGAACTAACAATCATTGTGAGGATTATACCTTAAGGATCAACTGGCAATGACGAAAAATCTGTTCCTGAGAAGATAACTGCTTATATTTCTTTAGTTGCTTTTTATTTTTGTTCTGAGTTTTAACCTGTTTACTTTACTAGTTATTGTAATGACCCGTTTGGTCGTTATAGTGCTTTTGACCAATTTACCCCCGTTGACCTTTTCCTGAGACCTATTAGTATGATTTTGACCCGCAGGGATGGGTGGTATGGTTCCCGAGGTGATCGGGCGAGTTATTTGATGACTTTTCTGAAATTGAGCCTTAAAGTGAAAAACGTTTGACCAATAATTGACTTTTGGGTAAACAAATCTTTTTTGAAAATCCATCGATTTCGAGAGGCATAGATGGTCGATTATGACTTGGTGGGATGTATGGTTTGGTTCCCAAGGCACTTGGGAGCATTTCGAGTTATTGGTTAAAAATTTAGTATTTGGCCATTGGTTGTTGACCCGGTCAAATAACCCTCCATTTGTAATTTCGAGACCGCGAGTGAGTCCGTAGCGCATTTTTATGCGTGAATGCATGTCTGGTTTGTATTTGGGAGGTCTCGGGATATTGTCAGATTTTGGGATTGTGTTTGTGAAAAACTAGAAAATTTTGGTGTCTGGTGTCCGCTGTAGCAGCACCAGATCCGCCATAGTAGACCTGCTATAGCATGGTCTTGGACCGTTATAGCGGGATGATGACTTTCGAGAGAGGTTCCACAGTGGATAGGAATCTGTTGTGGCGGATGAGCGATAGCGAGACTGGTCTCGCTGGCGCGAGCCCGCTTTAGTGGACCTGTGACCGCTGCAGCAAGGTGACATATTCCAGAATCTAATAAATGCTAGGTGAAAACCTTTCACTCTCGATCACTTCATTTATTACTTCCAAAGCATTTTTTAGGCGAATTGAAGAGTTCTTGGCCGATTCTCTCTTGTAGTAAGTCTCCTAACTTAGAATTGATTACCTTATCTTCTCTAAGCTTGAATCCATGCCAGAAATCCAATAGAATCTAAGAGGAAAGATGGGTTTTGTTGATTATTTCATAAAATGAGTTCTAGTCTTTCTAAATGAATGTTATTAGTGGATTTGATTAATCTAATCATAGAAGTTTATGACTTCATAGCTAATAGGCTTGAATCTTCCATTTATGTTGATGAAATTGAATGTTGGAAAGTTAGGGCCTATACCCAAATTGGGGGTTTTCACTTGAATAACGAAATTGACTCATTCTTGAGTTATTTTAGCAATTGATTAGTAGGATTGAACTCCTAGAATGTTGAATTGCATACTTCACATTCGAAATACCCGTTTCACCCTTGTGGGCCCGTTTCCCCTTTTCTCATTAGTTAATTTGATTTGAAAGACAAGTATAGCAATATGGGTGTTGTTCCTCTTTATTTCTAATCTAGAACTCGATTATAAATAGGCTTTGAGTATTTAGAGACGCTACGAAAGAGCAAGGAAAAGGTGTGATTGGTCGTGGCTCCTGCTCGGCTACCAGGTAGGTTACGACTTACCTTATGCTTAGACTTCGGTTAGCGAAGCATAAGTAGAATTAGTGATTGTTGGACAAAGCATGTTACACCTTCGGGTATGAAGTTGGGATAGATTACTCAGGTTGATACTGTTGTTAGTCCGTGGCTTGTTGCCTTGTTGTGATCTATTGGCTTGTTGCCACGTTTGT
Organism: Lycium barbarum; assembly: GCF_019175385.1. Taxonomy (NCBI): domain Eukaryota; kingdom Viridiplantae; phylum Streptophyta; class Magnoliopsida; order Solanales; family Solanaceae; genus Lycium; species Lycium barbarum. Next base: position 107,259,571 of record NC_083339.1, on the reverse strand, counting down.
GACACTAAACTTGATATTGATAGATTCTCGTGCTATGTGTCCATGTGTGGCACCATTGATATTGATAGATTCTTGTGATATGTGTCAATGCGTGGCACTGTTGATATTTTTAGATTCTTGTGACATGTGTCCATGTGTGGCACCTTTGATATTGATAGATTCTTTTGGTATTGATATCATTCATGCATTCATACTCATACATTTGGATCGGGTTGCACGCCACAACATGTATTACACTTATATTAGATCGGGTTGCGCGCCACAACATATTTTATACATATATTGTATCGGGTTGTGCACCGCAACATATATCAAACCTATTTTGGATCAAGTTACGCGCTGCAACATATTTTATACATATATTGGATCGAGTTGTGCGCCGCAACATATATCAAACCTATTTTGGATCAAGTTGCACGTTCCGTAACATAATATATATATATATATATATATATATATATATATATATATATATATATATATATATATATACATATATATATATATATATATATATATATATCGATTTGCGCGCCGCAACATATTTTATACATATATTGGATCGGGTTGTGTGCCACAACATATATCAAACCTACTTTGGACCGGGTTGCACGTTCTGCAGCATATACATATAGGTATATGTATATGTATATGTGTGTGTGTGTATATATATATATATATATATATATATATATATACATATACATATACATATACGTATTTTATACATCTATTGGACCGAGTTGCACGTTCCGCAACATATATATTGGATCAGGCTGTGGGCCGCAACAGGTACATGGACTTCACGGGTCCCCTATGGGTCATGACTATCGAGGTGTGGAGGTATTCCGCTCGGAGCGTGTGTGTATCATTGCATTGCATATGCCTTCATCATTGTCATCTCATTTTCACTTATTGATCGGATTCGTGGATTGTACTTGTGGTTGTGATTACTTGAGGAATTGTGGGAAACTTGGCAGACTTATGTTTAGATGATTCACCATAAGCTATGATCCGGTTGTTGATATTTCTGGACTTGTGACACTATTTTGGCATGTGTTGATTGATACTTGATTGTGCGCATGATTATCTTTCAGTATCTTTCTTTATATGTGTTAGCTAATTGTTGTCGGTCTATGATACCTACCAGTACATAGTGTTTGTACTGATACTACCTTGATGCATACTTTTATAGGTGCAGAGTACGTGAGAAGGTCGAATTTCTCTCCTCATGGCTGATTTCCTGAGGCTTTGCAGACGAGTATCTATGGTCTGCACATGGACAAATCCGCAGCCCAGATGCCTCTTCTTAGCTACTTGTCTTATTTTGATATTCTGAACAGTATCCCATTTTCAGACTTGTAGTATTTGTAGTAGTGGCTCTTGTACGGCCTTAGACCAGATTCCTTGGGATTGTTGTATTATTTTCTGCACTTATTCACTCATCCTTATTATTATCTACATTTGAGACTTATATTTTAGTTGTCTTGATTACTTTATTGTGGTTGAATGAATTTTTTGGGAAAGGGTTTGCCTACCGAGGTGAGAAACAATTGGTGCCTGCACATTGCCCAATTTGGCACGTGATAGTTATTTTATAGTAGGTGTTGCATAGAGTTGTAATTGATTCTAAGACTGGGTAGAGTCTTAGAAGAAGTAGCTACAATTAGGGAGAATTGTAGAGGGGGAAAGATAGTAAGTTGTTAGTTTCTTGGATATAGAGTTGCAGTATAAAATTGATGTTGAGTTTTAATGAAGTTGTTGGAAAAATCCTACCGAGGTAGTTCATGGTTTTGGACTCCCTTGTGCAAGGAGTTTTCCACGTAAATTTTATGGTGTTTTACTATTCTGCACTTTACTTCTTGTTACTGCTTATGAACCTAGTTCTTCAGTATATTAGCGGACAACTAAATTAACAATTGGTATCAAGGAAAGTTCTTTCAAGAGAGGTTCTGTGACGACTCGTTTGATCGTTATGCGTAATTTTACCATTCTACCCTTGCTAGTACTTTCCCAAGGTTAGGAATGAGCGGACCTAAATAAATTGAGGTGTGTTTTATGTTGTGCTTCGTGACTTATAAGTGACGCTGTGATGTGTTTTTAACTTGGTTTGTTTGTTGGCTTGAGTTCATAGGGCCTTAGATGATTGTGAGAGACTAAGTATAAAAATGTGAAAAATTTCGTGCTCACTGCCTAAAATGCATCGCTGCAGCGAGGAGGGGTCTCGCTGCAGCGGAAGGTTGGATTTTTTAAAGGCCGCTGTAGCGAAGGTGGTTCTCGCTGCAGCGAAGCGGGGACCGCTGCAGCGGTCCTCATTAAGTCAGAAACCTTAGTTTAATACCTTATTTGGGCCCACTCCTCTCATAACTCCAAAAATAGTTCCCAAGAACCCTTGAGGCGAATTTTCTAAGGCAAGGTCAATACTCTTCACCAAGGTAACTTTCAACCATTAATCTCGTTAGTTCTTTAATCGTATTAACTCCTAGCACCAAATAAAAGCTAGTTTGGGGAGAATTGAAAGGTTAGAACACCTAAGTTCATGAAACCCTAGAATATTAATGGGTTATTGTTTATTGTTGTTAAATCATCTAAGAGTAGAGATTATCACTTCATAGCATGAGAATTGGATATTCAATGATGGAAATTGTTGTTGAGACCTAAGGTTCTAATAAAAATGGAAACTTTGGCTAAAACTAGATTTGTAGGATTGAACTGATTATAGAACCCAAATATTGAGTTAATACCCCATTACTTACTTAGTATTATTATTTTTAGACTTTGAACGTTCTAAGGCATTGCGAAAGGGAAAGGCTGTTGTGAAGTGATTCCATTGCTCAAATCTGCTTTGAGGTAGGTTACGGTTTACTTGAATAGACTTTGATTAGTTGATTGTATATGTCGTAGAATTTATGGGAAAAAGCATGTCTAGGTCTTTGGACTTGGAGTTTGGTGATCGTTGTTAGTTATATGATTAAATTGTGTGAAGTGATTCTCCATTGTTGAGGTTGAAAAACTTGAATTGTATTCTTGAGACTGTTGAAAGGGAGGTGTTCATATATTCAGAGATGAATTGAGATAGCTACATATTATATTATTACAGAGCAGATTATATGTGAGTCTTATTGTGGCTTGTGTTATTTGCTTATACTTCGTTGGTGCTGACTTGGCACGTGTATTTGAGCTATTCTTGTGATATGATTATGAGGCATTTATTGATGATTATTGAGATGGAACATATACATCTCTTACTGGACATTTGATAGGGGGTGACGATGTAGTCTAGTTGTGAGCTCGTGGTCCGAGGTTCATGCCAGAATGAGTAGTACATGGAAACCATGTGTGTACGGATGTGTGACAGATCTGGAAACTTCATTGTTTATTGTTTTACTTTTGGCTTGAGTGTTGGTGTTTCATTGTTGATAATTGGTGATTGGTTCTGAAAGAGGATTAGTTGAGGATATTTATTATGATTCATGGTTGTTGTGCCTGTCTGTCTACTCTTTCGATTTTATGTGTGTATGCATGATACTAATCTTAGTCGGCCTATGATACCTACCAGTACGTGTTGTTTGTACTGACCTACAATTCCTGCACTTTTTTGTGAGTCCAGATATTGAGCCAGACACATCTTCCAGACCTCACATCTAGTTGAGGTTATTCGTTATCAAGATTAGAGGGTGAGCTCCTATCCATGCCATATCTCCTGAAGACCTTTCTTTGTTCTAGATGTCTATTTTCACCCCAAACATTATGTATGTTTTTAGACAGTATCTCTCATTTTAGACATTGTTGGTTAGAGTCCTTGTACGGTGACTTTTAGATTTTGGGGATGTAATGGCTAGATTTTCGCACTTGCTATTTATTTATTTTATTGTCAGATATTTTATTCTATTATTCGTGAGCAATGTTTATTAATTGGCTTGATAATGGGTTAAGGGATTGGTTTGCCCACTACAGGACTAATGTGGGTGCCACTCACGTCTGTTTGAGTCGTGACAAAGTTGGTATCAGAGCTTCAGGTTTGTTGATCTCGTCATACAAGGACATGTCTAGTAGAGTCCTGCGGATCGATACATAGACGTCTGTACTTTTCTTCGAGAGGCTATGGGACACTAGGAAATTTCAATTTCTTTCTTTCTTTCGTGCTACTTGATTCCAATTGGTATCTGGATGATTCAAATTGGTATCTAATTTTTTTTTCTATTCTCTCATAGATGGTGAGGACTCGTGCGGCAATAGCAGCTAACGAGGTACCCAAGCCGGCCGCTGGGGCCGCAGCTTGTAGAAGAGGAGGCCAGGCCAAGGGCCTTGGTAGAGGTAGGGGCCGGGCCACCGCAGTAACAGCCAGGGGCTGGGCTTCTGCAGTTGGTCAGTAACGTGTTGAGTCCCCTAAGCCCCAAGTAATTCCCGATGAGGCGGCATAGTTTGCAGCAGCACCAACTCAGCCAGATATTATTGCTACTCCAGTGCTGTCAGGTGTTATGGTCCGACTTCTGAACTTATTAAATGGATTAGTAGAGGCAGGTCTGTTACCAGCAGCAGCAGGTAATCAGGGTGCGAGAGTAGGTAGTCCGGCTCATTCTCCAGTTCAGGCACCAGGGGCACAGCATGCCGCAACTGTGGCTCCACGTTTGGATGAGGCCCCAGGATCTTAGCTATTTCCTAGGCCAGTGGGAGGATCGGTGATGACAGGTGACGAGTATGATTTATTTTGGAGGTTCACCAAGATGCCAAGTTATGGTGGAGGGCGTTTATAGAGTGTAGGGCAGCAGATTTGCCTCCATTGAATTGGACTCAGTTCTACCAGATTTTTCTTGAGAAGTATGTTCCTTGTACCTTGAGGGACAGGAGGCGTGATGAGTTCAGTAATATTGAATAGGGTAACTCTTCTGTTGCTGCTTACGAGTCCCGATTTCACTTTTTGGCTCGTTATTCTCTCCAGCTTTTGCCTACTGAGGAGCAGAGGATTAGACATTTTGTGAAGGGGTTGAATACTACCCTTCAGTTATCAGCTCTTCAGCTGGTGACCAGAGGTTGTTCTTTTCAGAAGGTTGTGGATCACGTGAAGACTGTTGAGGGTGTCCGTCGGGATGGCTACAACAAATATGCAGACAAGAAGGCCTTAAAGGGTGGTAATTTCAGTGGTACGTTTTCTAAGGGATAGGGATCCCAGAGTTACTCGGGTCGTCAGGTTCAGCAGACTATGCCGACTTCAGTTGGAGGCCCATCTGGAGTCGTTCAGTACTCTGTCAACCAGGCATGGGGCTCTCAGTCTAGAGTTCCAGATCAGGGAGGTTTTTTAGCTTATTCGGTGTCAGTTCAAAGGCCTACTTTCAATCATGCCTTCTTTGAGTGTGGCGAGCAGGGGCACATCAAGAGGTTTTGTCCTAAACTCAGACAGGGTAACCAGAGTGGTCTGTTTCAGGCTCCCAGGCCCTTAGTTGCTCCGGTTAGAGGAGGGGGATCTTTTAGTGGGAACCGTTCTCAGACTAGGCGGGGTAGGTACACGACAGGTAGAGGTGTCGCTCAGCCTAACAGGGGCGGTTATCAGTCCAGCAGGGGTGGATATAAGTCTGGTAGGGATAGTTCTCAGACAGTTTAGGGGGACCGTAGAGGTTTCTAGGTGGTGGGCGTGCCCATTTCTATGCTATGACAGGCAGGCCAGGGGCTCAGATGCTGTTATCATAAATACTATCTCAGTCTGTCACCGCCAGGCTTCTGCAGTATTTGATCTAGGATCCACGTATTCGTATGTGTCTAATTACTTTTCTAGGAGTTTTGATATGACTTGTGACTTGCTTAATACTGCTATTCTTGTGTCTACTACGGCCGAAGATTTTGTGGTTGTAAATAAAGTGTTTCGATCTTGCACTGTTACGATTATGGGTTATGGTACCTAGGTAGACTTAATGATTTTAGACATCGTAGATTTCGATGTTATTCTGGGTATGAGTTTGCTATCTCCCTACCATGCGATTCTAGACTGTCGCACTAAAACCGTCACCTTAGCTATGCCCGGGATACTTAGGCTTGAGTGGAAAGGAAACCTTAATCCCTCCCCAAAGAAATTATCTCTTATGTTCGTGCTAAGAAACTCGTTAAGAGGGGGTGTTTGGCTTATTTGGCACATATTCGTGATGCTGATGCTGAGACTCCACCACTTGAGTCTGTTCCTGTAGTTTATGAGTTCGCAGAGGTGTTTCCTATGGACTTACCCGGTATGCCACTGGACCGTGATATTGTCACGACTCATTTTGCTCAGGCCATGCGGGCACTTACCTTCCCACCTCAGTAAGCGAACCCTTATCCCAACAATGAACTAATATATAAATTGAAGAAAGTTAAGTAGTGAAAATCAATAAATACGAAAGTCTCACGATATAGATAGATAGATAGTAGTAAAAAGTGCAGAAGACAATAAATACGCCTAGGGTCTAGTCTGAATAATACAAGAGCATCTAGGGAGAATAATACAATCTGGAAGTACTAATACATAAGATCTATGTCTATGGAATAAAATAGGACATAATGATAAGAAAGTCTTCAAGGTCAGTGGACTCCATGCTCACCCTGGAAACTCGAATGAAAGCTGAAGAGTCGATCAGCCACGGGTCAGAGAAGTAGATCCGACCTGGCACTCGGTATTCATAAAAGAATGCAGCAAGTGCAGGTCAGTACAAACAATAGTACTTATAGGCATCATCAGCGGACTAAGTATAATTAACACAATTCAGAAAATAAAGCAGATAAGAAAATAAACCAACCAAGCATGAGACAATATAATCGCAATCGAGTATCCATCATCACCTATGTAAGCATCTAAACCCAAATATGCCAAGTCCAAGTATATCCGATCCAATCCAATAACCACAATAGAATCATCACAATCTAATCATCACAACAAAATCATCACAATCCAATTATCACAATAGCTCAATCAAGTCATAATGCAATGTAGTGGAACAATGCTATGAATGTGATGCGATGCCATGCAATGAGGTGTACACTTGTACTCCGGACGGAAATATCGACGTCTCGGTAGCACAACCTAGCGTGACTTGCGAAGTCTAAGTGGCAACTGTCCTGGATCTTTGCCCAACAGACAGATGGGACCCTGGCTAATTGCTCACATAGGGAGTCTCACCGGCACCACCCTGGGGGATCCGCGGAGTCCATGCACTAACAACGATTCTGGGATAACATCAGAATCGGCCATGCAACAACGATGCCGGAATAGCTCATTAAACATCGGCCATCTCACAGTCACTCAAGTAAGTAAAAAAGTCTGTCAAATATCAGTTTCACATAATCAACGATTCCGGAATTGAACCTCGGACATCGGCCTTCTCACAATCACTCAAGTAAAAGAGTTCATCAAAATATCAATTTCATATAATCAACGATTCCGGAATGGATCTTCGGACATCGGCCTTTTTACAATCACTCAAGTAAAAGAGTTTATCAAATATCAGTTTCGCTTAATCAACGATACCGGATCATCACCGGGTATCAGCCATGCATGACTATTGAGAGAATGCGTGCAATGCATATGTAAATCGATCAAGTTCGATATCACAAGTACCACAACGGGGTGCACCAACAAGTATCACATCACAATACCAACAGTGGGTATGCCAACATATATTAATAAGTCAAGTACCAACAGTGGGTACTCCAACAATATATCCAAGTACAAATACCAACCACGAGTATGTCAATTCCATCCAAATCAAGACGACAAGACATAAGTCGATATTTACCAACTACACATGGCATCAAGCCAACACAATTGAACAATTAAGCACATATAACGGGGTGGCTAGTTCCAACACACATCAGGGCCCAACCTAAGGAAATATCCATCCCAACTTAATACCCGAAGGTTCACATGCTGTCACCAACATTATAATCTAAATATGTGATTCACTATTCGAAGTCTTACTAAGGGTAAACCATAACCTGCCTGGACTGCCGAACCGCAACAACAATAACTCACTCATTTGCCTTGCCCTTCCGCTGCAACTCAGAACCAAAGTAGTCTGAGTATAATCGAATTCTATATTAGAAATCATGAAGAATGATACTAATATTGCTATGATTTCAATTAGGTCAATTCCAACCCTATAATTTGGGAAAACGGGCCCACAAGGGCAAAACGGAAAATTCACGGGCAATATACCAAATTAAGTACTAGGAAATCATAATCCAACCATTAATTGCTGATTTAGCTCAATAATTAGCCTAGATTCTGATTTCATGCAAAACCCCAAAACTAGGTATAAACCCTAAATCTCCAAATGTGAAATTCAATGTTAAAAGTGGAAGATCTATGATTAATGAACCTAGATTAGTCAATGTCTAACAAAACATCACCAATTTATTCATTAATAATCCTAGGAACAATGTTCTTCCAAACCCTCTTCCAACTCTTACTACCATGGGTTCATTAAGGGAAAAGGGAGAATCTAACATGATTATGGTTTAAAGGAACAATGAAGAAATATGTAGGAATTACCTCCAAGATTTTCCTCCAAATATCCTTAAGAGCAGTTTCTTCAAGCTTAAATATCGAAATGGGGTAAAATTAGGGTCTAGGGCTTTTTAACACTTCAATAATATCGTCACCCGCTGTAGCGGTACTTGGACCGCCCCAGCGGCCACCTGACCGTTTCAGCGGTAACTACTAAAAGTCATCGACCGCTCCAACGGCAGGGCTACCACTCCAGCGGTGCCGCTGCCGTGGTGCTGGTGCCACCAAAGCGGGCACTAGACACCAGAAACTTTACCCAAGTTTCATCTTTCGATCCGATTTTCTAACTAATTCGCGAGGCCATCTACTCCCATACCAAACACCTAGTCTCACATAAAAACGCGCTACAAACACGCCTGTCGCCTCAGAATTACCAACAGAGGTCTCGTTGACCAAGTTAAACCCCGGTTCCCTAATTGCAAATTTCCATCCCAAATCCCGAAATGCACCCAAGTCCATTGGAAACCGAACCAAACACGCACAAAAGTTCTAAACGACCATCCGGACCTCTCGGAATCGATGGAATTCCGAAAAAGGTTCGTTTGCCCAAAATTCAACTTTGGGTCAACTATTTTTCACTTTAAACTTATATTTTCACAAAAGTTTCCCGAATCCTGTCTAGACACCTCAGGAAGTGTGTCAATGGTCCCCTCGAGTCTAAAGTGAGCTAATTGATGCTCTGGAACGGGCAAAAACACAAAGGAGACTAAACCGACCAAACGGGTCGTTACATCAGATACCAATTGAACCATTACTCGTCCTCGAGTGAAGAAAATAAGGAAAGTAGGAAAATACTTGAATCAGTGAACAACTGGGGATATCGGCTACGAACTCAGTCTCCCAAGTAGCCTCTTCTGCAAGGCGGTGCTTCCATTGCACCTTCACAGAAGCAATCTCCTTTGACCACAACTTTCGAACCTACCTATCCAAGATCGCGATAGGCTCCTCCTCGTAAGTCTTATTCTCATCAAGCCATACAGAATCCCAACGGCTAATGTAGGTACCGTCAGCATGGTATTTCTTCAGCATCGAAACATGAAAGACCAGATGAACCCCCACCAAGCCTGGCGGCAATGCCAACCACTACTAAAAGAACGGGAAAAACCGACGGCCTACGTCGGTTTTTTTAATGAAACCGACGGGAAACCGACCCTTTATGGTCCGTCGGTTTACATAGCCTCGCTTTTTGAAAACCGACGGACCACGTCGGTTTTTTCCGACGGACAGCGTCGGTTACGTAGTCCGTCGGGTTTTATTCAAAAATTAAAAAAAAAAAAAACCGACGGACAGAGTCGATTTTTTTAATTTCTGATTTTTTATCTTATAAAAAAATAATATATATTTTATGAAAAAACCGACGTAATGCGTCTTTATTTTAATTAAAAACCGACACAGTGCGTCGGTTTTGTATAAAATTTAAGAATTAATTTCCAGAAAACCGACGGACAGAGTCGGTTTTCGGGAAAATTTGCAAAATTAATTTCCAGAAAACTGACGGACTGTGTCGGTTTTCTGGAAAATTTCCAGCATGCAAATCATGCATTTTCTGCAACCACATCTACACAGAAACCAGTACCAAAAGCTGCTCAGAAACCAGTACCAAAAGCTGCTCAAAACTAGCATTAAGATGCTCCAAATCAATTCTAAAAGAGCTACAACACATAAAATCACCCTAAGTAATAATAAAACACATCAAACACTATCTAAACACATCAAATACGATCTAAATAGACCTTCAAAGTTCAGAAATATTTAAATGTCCAACCAAAAGTACCATTAACTAGTTTTAACATAAGTCCATTATTAAATCCAAACTACTACAACTGATCATCCGGTGTCCGGGCTACGTAATCACCGTCATCATCATCTTCTGGGTCGGAGGAGGGGGGGGGGGGGGGAGAAGGGGGCACACCAAATTGTCCACATGCAATGTGGCTTTTAACTTGTGCCATTAGCGATTCAATGCTCGCTTTCATGGTGTTACATTCCTCAACTCTTTTTGCCTTAGTCTCAGCTAATTTCCTATTAAGTTCAGCAATTTGCTGCGCCATAGCTGCGACCTTGTCACGACCCAAACCCCGTGGGCCATGACTAGTGCCCGAGCTGGACACTCGTATACGAACCTGTTAAAATATAATCAAACTGAATCTATGAACAATATGGCAACTTGCAAATGAACTCCAACGGTTCATAACGTCATCATATATGTATATTTAGATAAACTGTCTCCTGAGGAGTCACAACTGATCAAATCATAAAATGATACGCAAGCCGACAAGGCTGCCACTACACATCAACATCATGTCATATGCAAGCCGACAAGGCTGCCATTGCATACGGACATCATATCATAGCACATCGGATAGACACAGCTGAACAAAACTTATACACAACCCACACATATGTCTACAGACCTCTAAGAGTATCGATAGCGAAATATGGCGGGACGGGGCCCCGCCGTACCCCTGGATAAACATATACATATACATAAGATCCGAACCAAAAGTCTAGACTCCGGAACAACGGAGCTCTCCAAGACAGCTGAATAGAAGTCCTATGCTGAAGGGTCACCAAACCGACTATCTGTACCTGCGGGCATGAAACGCAGCCCCCCGAAGAAAGGGGGTCAGTACGGAATATGTACTGAGTATATAAAGCATGAAATACAGTAAAAAGGATCATAACTGAAATAAGGAGTACAGAAAATAAGTACAATGTCCAGAATAGCAAAACACTTGTCCTTTTGAAACATAAATCATGCATGTCAATATCATATATCATACCCGGCCCATTATGGGACTCGGTGAACATGGTCGCCACCCCGTCTTTGGCGCCATAACACAGCATAACTCCATAACACAGCATAACTCCATAAACACAACATAACGCCATAACACAGCATAACTCCATAAACACAGCATAACGCCATAACACAGCATAACTCCATAAACACAGCATAACTTCATTATATATATATATATATATATATATATATATATATATATATATATATATATATATATATATATATATATATATCATATTCCGGCCCTCTAGTGAGGGGCTCGGTGAACAATGCAGTGAGACTGTGCACGATAACATACCCAGCCCGGGACTCGGTGAAAGACATATTGAGGCATGCCCGAGCAGAGTAGTGAGCAACCATATGCAATTTAAAACATTATCAAGACTCAAACAGAATAAGAAGAAGGGATTTACACTTGAGTATCAATAGCGACAATCATATCAAATATCCCTCGGATGTCATCATAAACAATATCCAAAGAGCCTTAGGAGTCGTAGACATATGTCAATACAGTATGAAACAACTTATCGAAGTCTGGAAATTAGTTATCATAGAGTTCCTAAGAATAGGAGCTTATATATATCGACTATTATCCAACGTACAGAAAACTGAAGAGGGAAGCTCAATCACTTAAGAGCTCTAACATCAAGAAGTGAATAAGAATCATAAATCACACTCAAAACTTATGAATAGAATTACCCCAAAGTTCATATCATTCATCACTTAGATCTAAGACATGCCAAAAGAAAGAAGGGACAACTTTACATACCTGTTAACGATTAATCGCAAACCCGTTCTCTTCGTCGCCCATTTAGCCTATTTAATATAAAGTAACGCTATCGTTAGTAACTATACTTTCTAGTTCGTAAATCCGTAGCCCATCGCTTATAGGACTCATTCTTTAACTTATACTTTCTCGATTAGGGTTTTCATTAGTTAAGGACTTAACGAAAATCGGGCAGCATTTCCCCTATATTTTCGCCTAACCCGAATTTCCAATTATCCTCCTGTTATCACTGAAATACCAACAATGATAGTAATATCAATATTCATATGGATTCGTTACAATTCAGCCCATAACAATTCTAACAACCCAACAACCTTTCTGAACCCATTTCAACCCACAATTTCATATAACAACGATTTCACGCAATTTCTTACTTCCAATTTCATCCAATCCAATTTTAATAATTCCATTACAACACAATTACACCACAAAGTAAGAAAATCTTACCTAATTTTTCTCGGAGGAATTTCTACGCTTAATTGCTCCAATTTTACAATTTCTTCTTCCTCGATTCAATATCCAATGTTGCTATCACCTCCTTGAACTTGCAAATCACTTGAAGTTAATCAAAATGGCAACAATATATTTTTTTCCTCCATCCATGGCTGTCCGTGAGCAGCCATGGAAATAACTCCTCTTTCCTTTTTTTTTTTCAATTAGAAATGCATTTTGCCAAAATGAATCATGGCTAACGTGATTCATCATTTATATAGCATTTCTCCCTATAGGACACGTGTCCTCTCTTAGTGACTCACCAAATATTTTCTTGATTTGTCATTTTTCATTTTTTTAATTCGGGTGGGGCCCACTCTCAATAATCAAATTAATTAATTTTTATAAATCATTAATCCTTACTTAATAATCTAATCACAATTAATTTAATCCCTAATCTCTAATAATATTTCTACACTAAATAAAATTTATAAACAATTTATGTAATAATTAAAATTGAAAATTAAAGGTTCCTATTTCATGTCCGAAAATAATTCCGCCTTTAACTTGAGTCGATTTGCTTGCGAATAATTCGACGTATAAATATATGGGGTATAACATCCTTCCCCCCTTTAGAACATTCATCCTCGAATGTTAAACTGGTCCTGAACTCCCAATACTTTTCTCAAGTGTTTTCTTATTTAATTATGTCCTTCACATACCTCTTCCATTGGTCGATTCGCTTTAATTCATTATAACGCATTCCAGGTCTCTACATAGTCATTCCCGTAATATTTTCTCCTTCTGTTGCTTCTCAAGGTAATTATTTTACGTCATTGTCTTTGCTCTCCTCTTTATTTCGCAGTTGGTTGTCGGTTGTATTGCGAGCTCTTTCGCTGAAATCTTACTCTCTCCCTTGTGCGCTTAGTCTTAACTCGACTCCTTCTTCTCCTATAGTTACTCCCTTAAGATATCGTTTCCTTCATCTTACCTCTCAGTCTTTAAATAAGATTTTTATAATGCGCAGACGTCCTCCATCGATTCATTAGATTTTAATATCCCTGGGGTATTGCATGCCTCTGGTAACCTGTAGATCCTTCGCAGGTTCTACGAGTAAAACGAAATTTCCCAGAGGGTAACATTTTTGTACTCCAATATCCTTGCTTTACTCTGCTGTTATAGTCCGTATTCTAGAATCCTCAGCATCATGTGTCACTTTCTGACTTTCTTTTAAAGGTCTTTAACTATCACTTGCTTTTATTTCTTGATCTCGATCTTTAGGGTTGGTTATCGAATAGCGCTAGGGTCCCCTCATATTATAACTCTATTGTCATCCAGTAACCAGTAACCCGCTTGTTCTGATTGTCTCGGTTAAATCATTTTGTAATTTCCTTTACCCTAACTGTCAATACTTTAGGCATATTATCTCGTGTCGTTTCTCTATTTTTGGCTCAAACTCTTCGATTGCCCCTTTACTAAAATTTGCTCTTAGTTCTCCTATCACGCATCCTATTGCAATCTTTACACAAGTATGTGTAGGTGCTCAAATCAACCCAGAAAATACCTTAGCGTCGCCACGCTAGTCTTTGTGCAGTCCCTATGTTCTTCTCTTATCTCTTTCAATTGATATCAAGGATCAATTATGGCTTTTGCCCTCAATACTAATTATACCTTTGTAGTTTTGCCTCAAACCATCTTACACCTTTCCTTAATGTATCCAAAATATCACCATCACATTGTTAGTACTGAATCCTTATTCTTCTTATCAAGTACTCACTTGGTCTCATCCTTAGCATACAATTATTCGTAGGTTGCATAACTATTCTTGTACAATTTGTACAAAGTATATTCAATCTTAGTCATAGTCTTTCCCTCTCCTGGTTCATCCCGTTTTGCATATTTTATTTGTACTAAAACTCAGTTGCGGTCTATCTTGTCACGCTTCTTTCCCTTCCTTTATTCGCCATTTGATTTCCTCATATCCTACTATAGGAGGTTTCCTATCCTTTCTCCTTTGCTACTTATAAGTTACAGTATCATTAGCAAGTAACCCCATTGCCAACGTTTTAACCCCTAATCCAGTATTGCATTGCTATCCTTTATAATATCTCCTAAGTTACTCGTTATCATTTTCTTGTCGTATTCTTCCTTTTTATAAGCATCCACTTTCTAATGTCCCAATAATTCTCAGTACTGTCTCAAATACCATCCTGAATTCTATCCATTGATTGTTGGCTTTCAGATCTTATTAACTTGTTTTAGCAAGGGATCTCACTTGAAGATTAAGCATCCATATTAAATATATTGCAGCATCAATCGTTTCCATCTTACACTCGCACTTCTCTCACCTGCTTCCCCCCTTAAGGACGTACTTATACCATTATCTACTTATATTCCGCCTTATGTCCCTATTTCCAATCTCAAATTCATCTGGTCCTTTTTTTTGAATTCATTTGGTATACTGTACCATACCCATATCTTTCCTTATAATTTATAACTTTGGATATCCACGTACGAAACCTTAATCAAAATCAGGAAGTGACGAGAACCTTTCGATATATAGTACCTGTAGTCATTCCAAATTCTCAGTTAGGTAGCACTTATATTCCGATGATAAGTGTCCAAAGTCCTCTTGTAAAATTATCTTTATCCCAACTTGTATCATCTGTTTCCTCTAATGAATTTACAATACATCATTTATTCCTCAACCTACAGTCCCTGTCCTTTAAGGATTTCACTGTTCCCAAGGTGAAGTCGTATACATGTAATACTCCTTTATGCTTTATGCTTTTTACCCTTGTTGTGTACCCGGTACCAACTTCTAACTTACTCAAATTCATATCGGGTTCATCTAAATGGCAATCTTATCTTATAACCTCATCGTTGTACTATACCTTTAAGCTCGTAGCTATATATTTCCCTTTCATTCTATACCCATACTCAGTTAATTACATCTATCTTGGGTGTTTCCTTTAATATTCCCTTACCACATCTCCAGTCTATGTCCATCTTTTATTCTATGCACAAGAAATCTTATACTACCATTATATCCTTCGGAAAACATTACTTCTACATAACCCCTTTCTCATTCTCAAAACGCACTCTGCTTATCCCTGTCTATTCTTATCATACAAGTCATTTTCTGGTACTCATTCTGTCTCGTTGCTCATCTTCCCTTAGTTCGGTCTCTCACAATCTGTCGCTTATATTACTCATTTTCTCAGCTATACACGTCATAATGCATCACTACACTGTAATCCCACTCGCTTTCTTCTTATCTTCCTCTTTCTATTAACACCTTCTCTTCCTGTGCCCGCTTTCACTTTCGTTACCACTTGATCTCTATTCTGAACTTTCCCTATAGAACTTTTGTAATTCTTTCTTATTCGTTCTACATTTGCTTTTCCATTTCACACTAATCACATCATATTCTTTAGTTACTTTCTTGCTAGGCTTTACTCATTTCTATAGCAATCCTTATGGTATTCACCTTACATTCTGTTCGTAATCCATCTTATAACGTAACACTTCTTAACCTCATTCACGATTCTTACTATGTTTTAATTACACTCTGTGAACTAGGCGTACTTAACCCTTCCCCCTTTTTGATCAATCTTATCCTTATTATCTCACAAGCTTCCTTTTCAATACCTTCATAATTTGTCATTTTTTTCTAAATCATTCCTTAGTGCCACAAGCCCTTCCAAATTATCCCAGCATTTCATCAACAACATATGAAACACATGATCCTAGACAACCCAAAAGTTTGAGTTTTCCTTCCATAAATTCCATCTCCAATTAGTTGATTAAGAACTAATAAAATGTCACCGTGAGGCATTCTCCAACCACCACCAGAAGAAAAACTAGAATCCGACAAGCACCACAGGACTTCTAGTGCTTGATTCACATGGTTTACCTCCCGATTTATTCTTGAGTCGTAAACGAATCATTTCATAAACTGCCTGTTGTATGCTCTGTATTCTTCTAATGAAGTGAAACTTAATTGCTGGACGTTTTTGCTCTTCAACATGAGCTTTTTCTAAGGTAAAATGTGGCTGGAAAGCATTCTGGTCCGTTCAAATGAATTCCAAACTTTGCTGCTCACATTCGCTTCTTCGAAATCAAATTTTCCAAATAGGAATGATGCCTCTTACGGATGACATGGAGGGTATCTCTTAAAGCTTTAATCCAACATGATAAATTTACCATATCGATGTCGACCTCATAATTACTATTATTATCAATTCAACCGTTAACTTTACTTCTCGAAGTCGGATGTACTTTCAACTTAGTCAAATCTCATCATTACTGTTGACATGACCGTTCAAGACTTTTACGAACTTATATCTCATTCTCTTTTTTCTATTTCTGGGAAACTTTTGGCAGAGTTTCCTCTGTGTTTCTTACTATCCCAAAACATGCATGCAGGAAATACCAACAATGCCTCACAGGGCCAACATATATACGCATACATCATATCGTATCATAGCCACACATGGCTCCCAATTTCCAGTAAAAAGTATAAAGGTATCAGAACTTACCTCACATATCGCACCTCGAGACGTACCGGATCCTTTAACGATCTATCCTGTTATACCTTCCGATCTACCTCCCCTTTCATTCTTCAACTTTACATGTCAATCCTACCTCAATATTCTTACCTTATCCGACATGCCTCTTTCGCACCGTTGCTTACCTGTGTACTTTGTAACTTCCAATAACATCAGTCGCTTCCTTCTGTCGATGTCGTTCTTCAGCTGAAATCAAACGTTAGTATAAGGAATTTCATTTCCTATGGTTGGGCTCTATCGCACGATCTTAGATATGAAAGAAAGGTAACATCCTAAATGTCTTGTAGCTTCCTGTTTATAGATGTGGTGCACAACACACCGATAAACAAGACTCTACTAGACACAGTCTGTAGACACTCCGAGGATGAACTGCTCTGATACCACTTCTGTCACGACCCAAACCCCGTGGGCCATGACTAGTGCCCGAGCTGGACACCCGAATACGAACCTGTTAAAATATAATCAAACTGAATCTATGAACAATATGGAAACTTGCAAAAGAACTCCAACGGTTCATAACGTCATCATATATGTATATTTAGATAAACTGTCTCCTGATGAGTCACAACTGATCAAATCATAAAATGATACGCAAGCCGACAAGGCTGCCACTACACATCAACATCATGTCATATGCAAGCCGACAAGGCTGCCACTGCAGACGGACATCATATCATAGCACATCGGATAGACACGGCTGAACAAAACTTATACACAACCTACACATATGTCTACAGACCTCTAAGAGTATCGATAGCGAAATATGGCGGGACAGGGCCCCGCCGTACCCCTGGATAAACATATACATATACATTATAAGATCCGAACCAAAAGTCTAGACTCCGGAACAACGGAGCTCTCCAAGACAGCTGAATAGAAGTCCTATGCTGAAGGGTCACCAAACCGACTATCTGTACCTGCGGGCATGAAACGCAGCCCCCCGAAGAAAGGGGTCAGTACGGAATATGTACTGAGTATATAAAGCATGAAATACAGTAAAAAGGATCATAACTGAAATAAGGAGTACAGAAAATATGTACAATGTCCAGAATAACAAAACACTTGTCCTTTTGAAACATAAATCATGCATGTCAATATCATATATCATACCCGGCCCATTATGGGACTCGGTGAACATGATCGCCACCCTGTCTTTGGCGCCATAACACAGCATAACTCCATAACACAGCATAACTCCATAAACACAGCATAACGCCATAACACAGCATAACTCCATAAACACAGCATAACGCCATAACACAGCATAACTCCATAAACACAGTATAACGGCATAACACAGCATAACTCCATAAACACAGTATAACGCCATAACACACCATAACTCCATAAACACAGTATAACGCCATAACACAGCATAACTCCATAAACACAGCATAACGCCATAACACAGCATAACTCCATAAACACAGCATAACGCCATAACACAGCATAACTCCATAAACACAGCATAACGCCATAACACAGCATAACTCCATAAACACAGCATAACGCCATAACACAACATAAATCCATAAACACAGCATAACGCCATAACACACCATAACTCCATAAACACAGTATAGCGCCATAACACAGCATAACTCCATAAACACAGCATAACGCCATAACACAGCATAACTCCATAAACACAGCATAACACCATAACACAGCATAACTCCATAAACACAGCATAACTCCACTATATATATATATATATATATATATCATATTCCGACCCTCTAGTGAGGGGCTCGGTGAACAATGCAGTGAGACTGTGCACGATAACATACCCGGCCCGGGACTCGGTGAAAGACCTATTGAGGCATGCCCGAGCAGAGTAGTGAGCAACCATATGCAATTTAAAACATTATCAAGACTCAAACAGAATAAGAAGAAGGGATTTACACTTGAGTATCAATAGCGACAATCATATCAAATATCCCTCGGATGTCATCATAAACAATATCCAAAGAGCCTTAGGAGTCGTAGACATATGTCAATACAGTATGAAACAACTTATCGAAGTCTGGAAATTAGTTATCATAGAGTTCCTAAGAATAGGAGCTTATATATATCGACTATTATCCAACGTACAGAAAACTGAAGAGGGAAGCTCAATCACTTAAGAGCTCTAACATCAAGATGTGAATAAGAATCATAAATCACACTCAAAACTTATGAATAGAATTACCCCAAAGTTCATATCATTCATCACTTAGATCTAAGACATGCCAAAAGAAAGAAGGGACAACTTTACATACCTGTTAACGATTAATCGCAAACCCGTTCTCTTCGTCGCCCCTTTAGCCTATTTAATATAAAAGTAACGCTATCGTTAGTAACTATACTTTCTAGTTCGTAAATCTGTAGCCTATCGCTTATAGGACTCATTCTTTAACTTATACTTTCTCGATTAGGGTTTTCATTAGTTAAGGACTTAACGAAAATCGGGCAGCATTTCCCCTATATTTTCGCCTAACCCGAATTTCCAATTATCCTCCTGTTATCACAGAAATACCAACAATGATAGTAATATCAATATTCATATGGATTCGTTACAATTCAGCCCATAATAATTCTAACAACCCAACAACCTTTCTGAACCCATTTCAACCCACAATTTCATATAACAACTATTTCACGTAATTTCTTACTTCCAATTTCATCCAATCCAATTTTAATAATTCCATTACAACACAATTACACCACAAAGTAAGAAAATCTTACCTAATTTTTCTCGGAGGAATTTCTACGCTTAATTGCTCCAATTTTACAATTTCTTCTTCCTCGATTCAATATCCAATGTTGCTATCACCTCCTTGAACTTGCAAACCACTTGAATTTAATCAAAATGGCAACAATATATTTTTTTCCTCCATCCATGGCTGGCTGTGAGCAGCCATGGAAATAACTCCTTTTTTTTTTTTTTTTCAATTAGAAATGCATTTTGCCAGAACGAATCATGGCTAACGTGATTCATCATTTATATAGGATTTCTCCCAATAGGACACGTGTCCTCTCATAGTGACTCACCAAATATTTTCTTGATTTGTCATTTTTCATTTTTTTTAATTCGGGTGGGGCCCACTCTCAATAATCAAATTAATTAATTTTTATAAATCATTAATCCTTACTTAATAATCTAATCACAATTGATTTAATCCCTAATCTCTAATAATATTTCTACACTAAATAAAATTTATAAACAATTTATGTAATAATTAAAATTGAAAATTAAAGGTTCCTATTTCATGTCCGAAAATAATTCCGCCTTTAACTTGAGTCGATTTGCTTGCGAATAATTCGACGTATAAATATACGGGGTATAACAGACCTGAACACCATCAACTCCCTCGGCTTGTCGAGAAGACCCTTCACCTCGCAATCCTGACCGAAGGCGACTTAAGTTGGATAGGGTGAAGTGTCATTCCGTGTGTGATAAACCCATCAACACCTTCAACAAATTCATCATGTACACCCACACGATTACTATTATTCATATTATACATCCACATACGATCCATCTACAAAAATATACCCACAAATTATTGAGGTTATAGAAATATATTATAACTTAAGAATTCTAACTTAAAGTATAACTTAAGAAAACACAATCCCAACCAGTTCTAACTTTGAATTCTCAATAACAATTCTAACTTTAATAATTTATAAATTCTAACTTTAATATAATTTTGAAAAGCACAATCCCAACTAATTCTAACTTTGAATTCTCAATAACAATTCTAACTTTAATAACTTATGGATTCTAACTTTAATTCTAAAAATTGAAAAGTAAATCTAGTCAAATAAAGCCTACATTTTCGTTTTGAGGTTATAGAAATATTATAACTTAATAATTCTAACATAACTTAATAATTCTAACTTTGAAAAGCACAATTCCAACCAATTCTAAAAATTGAAAAGTAAATCTAGAGAAATAAAATCTACATTTTAGTATTGAGGTTATAGAAAAACAATAACTTAACAATTCTAACTTTGAAAAGCACAATCTCAACTAATTCTAATTTGGAATGATCAATAACAATTCTAATAACTTATGGAATTCTAACAAAAAACACAATCCAACAAAAAAAAATAGTCAAATAATTAAAGTATACATTTTTGCACATATTCAACATCAATAATATTACAAAGAACATGAAATATAGCACAATCTCAAGCCAAAAACAAAAATGACAACTAAACTAGTCAAATAAAGTTTACATTTGTTTCACAAATTCAACATTAATAACATTGCAAATGATGTTTAACAAAGCTAAAATGACTAGCATTAGGCCTAAAATCTACAAATAAAACTAAAATTGAAAGAATTTTAAGTGCCCTAATTTAAGAGAAACTAACCTCAATTTATTAACTTCAAAATGGGTCTGGGGTAGGTGGGGACAGGCTGCGCAGGCGGTGGAGCTGGGCGGCGGGGCTGGGCGGAGAGGAGGGGGGTGGCGGGTAGGGTTTGGAGGGAAAGGGGGTTTTGAAGTTGGAAGAGGAGCAGAATGGGCATAAAACCCGTCTGCTAACATTTTAAAGAAAAACTGACGGACAAAACCGACCCTGTCCGTCGGTTTTTTCCGCAAGTTTGACCGGCTTTTGACCCAAAATTTAAAAAAAAAAAAAAACCGACCCTGTCCGTCGGTTTCTTTAAAAAAAATGTTTATTATTTCTTTAAAAAACAAAATGAATTGCATATTATTTATAATATTTTTAAAATAAAACCGACGTCGTCCGTCGGTTTTATATTAATTATTATTATTTTTTTTAATGAAACCGACGTGGGATGTCGGTTTATTTTGGCGATAATATTTTTTTAAAATTCTGCCAAAAAAACCGACCTCGTCCGTCGGTTTTCTAATTAAAATAATTAAAAAAAATAGAAATACAAAAAACCGACGTAGTGAGTCGGTTTTCCGTCGGTTTTTTGAACCGACGCAATGCGTCGGTTTTTTGTTAGTCGATTTTTAGCAATTTTTTAGTAGTGAACTCATAAGCTACATCGCCAATACAATCCACAATCTTAAACGAACCAATGTACCTAGGGCTCAACTTGCCCCTCTTTACCAAAACTCATAACACCCTTTATGGGTGAAACCTTCAATAGAACCTGGTCACCAATAGCAAACTTCAAATCCCGGACCTTCCGGTCGGTATACATCTTTTGCCGACTCTGAGCCGCCACAAGCCTGGCCTGAATAACTCTCACTCTATCAAGGGACTCTCTCAATAGATCCGTGCTCCCAAGTCGATCCTTGAACCCATCGAGCCAACCAATTAGAGATCTACACCTCCTACCGTATAGCGCCTCAAAAGATGCCATGCCAATACTCGAATGATAACTGTTGTATGAAAACTCTACCAAGGGCAAGTGTTGATCCCAATGACCACCAAAATTAATAACACACGCTCTCGACATGTCCTTGAGCACCTGAATGGTCCGCTCGGACTAGCCATCGGTCTGGGGATGGAAAGTTGTACTAAAGTCCAATCGGGTACCCAAATCCTCATGAAATGCTCTCCAGAATCGGGAAGTGAAGATAGTACCCCGATCAGATACAACAGAAATAGGGATCGCATATAATCTCACAATACCCCGAATATACATCTTGGCTAACTTCTCTGCGGTATAGGAAACCTGAACCGGAACAAAGTGAGCGGACTTAGTCAACCGATCCACTATCACCCAAATAGAACCAAACTTACCAAGGGTCTTCGGAAGACCCATGACAAAATCCATGGTAATCCTCTCCTACTTCCACTCGGGAATAAGCATCCTCTGAAACACCCCACCGGGTCGCTAGTGTTCATACTTTACTTGCTGACAATTTCCACACTTAGCCACAAAATCAACTATATCTCTCTTCATACGACGCCACCAATAGTGCTATCTCAAGCCACGGTACATCTTAGTCGCTCCCGAATGGATGGAATAGCGAGAGCTATGGGCCTCGGATAAAATAAACTGAATTAGATCACTAACACGAGGAACGCACACGAATCCTCTAATCCTAAGAATGCCCTCAGAATTAATCACGGCCTCCTTGGCCACCCCTCTCGAAACCGTATCTTGGATCTTGCTCAGTTGAGCATCCTCAAACTGATGAGCCTTGATCCGATTCAATAACGATGACCTCGCCTCTATACAAGCCAAGATCCTGCTTGGCGCTGAAATATCAAGACGGATTAAACTATTGGCTAGAGTCTAAACCACCACGGCCAACGGACGCTCGAAAATAATTAATCGAGCTAAACTCCCCATACTCACTGCCTTGCAACTCAAGGCATCAACCACCACATTGGCTTTACCAGAGTGATACAGAATAGAGATGTCATAGTCCTTCAGGAGCTCCATCCATCGGCGCTACCTAGAATTAAGATCTCTCTGGGTAAACACATTCTGAAGGCTACGGTGATCAGTAAAAACCTCACAATGGACACCGTACAGGTAGTGCCTCCAAAGCTACAAGGCGAAGGCTACGGCCAATAACTCCAAATCACGGGTAGGGTAATTCTTCTCGTGAACCTTTAACTAACGGGAAGCATAAGCTATCACTATACCCTCTTGCATCGACACTACACCCAAACCCATATGGGAAGAATCACAATAGACAGCAAAGTTCTTGCCTTCCGCAGGTAAGGCTAGGATCGGGGCTGTAGTCAAAAGAAGCTTGAGCTTTTGAAAGCTCTCCTCACAATCATCCGCCTATTGGCAGGGAACATCCTTTTGAGTCAATCTGGTCAAAGACGAAGCAATGGCAGCAAAACCCTTCACAAAGCGACGGTAATAACTGGCCAAAACCACAAAACTACAAATCT
Organism: Lycium barbarum; assembly: GCF_019175385.1. NCBI lineage: Eukaryota > Viridiplantae > Streptophyta > Magnoliopsida > Solanales > Solanaceae > Lycium > Lycium barbarum. Next base: position 107,235,620 of record NC_083339.1, on the reverse strand, counting down.
CGATAACAGTAGTGGGCCTCACCCAACCTCTCACAGCCTCAATATTCTGTGGGTCAACCATAATCCCCTCCTTGGACACCACATGACCCAAGAATGCCACAGACTCCAACTACAACTCACACTTAGAAAATTTAGCAAATAAACTATGTTTCTTCAACAACCCAAGAACGGTACGAAGATGGCTCTCATACGCCTCTCTATTCTTGGAAGACACCAAGATGTCATCAATAAACACAATCATAAAAGAATCAAGGAACGGCCTAAAGATGCCATTCATCAAGGTCATAAATGCAGCTGGGGCATTGGTAGGCCCAAAAGACATCACTAAAAACTCATAGTGGCCATATCTCGTTCGAAATGCTGTTTTCGGAATATCATCTGCCCTAATCTTCAACTGGTGATAGTCAAAACGTAAATCAATCTTCGAAAATATTGAAGCACCCTAAAGCTGATCAAACAGATCACCAATACGAAGCATATGGCAATTGTTTCGAATAGTGATCTTGTTCAACTATCAGTAATCAATGCACATCCTTATAGTCTCATCTTTCTTCATCACAAATAACACAGGAGCACCCTAAGGGGAGACGCTTGGTCTAATGAACCCCTTGCTTAATAAATCCCGCAATTGTTCCTTAAGCTCCCTTAACTCGGCAGGTGTCATCCGATATGGTGGGATGGAAATGGCGCTAGTGCCCGGGTCCACATCGATACAGAAATCAATGTCGCGATCGGGTGGCATACCCGACAATTTCGACGGGAATACCTCTACGAACTTGCTCATAATAGGGATACACTCAAGGGGTAGAGATGCAACTGTCGTGTCGCGAACATGCACCAAATACGCTAAACACCCCTTACTTACTAACTTCTTCGCTCGAAGGAAGGAAATGATCTTCTTCGGAGCGGGACAAGGAGTACCTCTCCGCTCAAGCCAAGGAATGCCCGGCATGGCTAAAGTGACTGTCTTGGCGTGACAGTCCAAGATCGCATGGTAAAGAGAAAGCCAAGACATACCCAATATAATATCAAAGTCCACCATATCTAGAATCATCAAATCTACCCAAGTGTCGTACCCCATAAAAGTAACTAAACAAGACCGGTAGAATTGATCAACAACCACAGAATCTCCGATCGGAGTAGACACATGGACATGTATATCTATGTTATCACATGGAAAATCCCAACCAACGACATGAAATGCAGATCCATACGAAGAAGTGCATGCAGGATAAAATAACACAGATACTGCTCTATGGCGGACATAAATGGTACCTGAGATCACAGCATCTGAGGCCTATGCCCCGGGCCTACTAGAAAATGAGTAACAATGGGCTTCACCACGCCTAGTCTGGGATCCCCCTCTCGCACTCTGAGTACCACCTCTAGCTGTCTGGGATCCACCTCTAGAACCATCGGAAGTACCGCGGCCTGACTGAGTACCGCCTCTATGGGAAGTCCCTCATCGGCCACCAAATGATACAGAAGTCCTCGACGGCTGATAATCCCGCTTAGGTCGGGGACATCTCCTGGAGACATGCCCAATCTCTCCACAAGAGAAACAGGTAAGAGGAGTCGAGTGCTGAAACACGGAAGCTGAAGACCCAGATGATGCAACCTTGTCCACCGGTCTAGAGAACGAACTCTCGGGAGCTCTCTTCCTAGGTGGATCACTAGAGGAAGCCGGTAATGCTGAATGCATGGGACGACTGGAATAGGGCTGAGGTGGCCTTGAAAACTGACCAGCGCCCCTTATACCAGAACCCCCAAAACTGCCAGTCTAACATGGCCTCTTATCACCACCACTAAAAGCACGGGCCTTGGCCCCCTCAACCATAGAAGCATGCTCAATAATGGACTGGAAGGAAGCCCACATAGACTCCATCTGAAGACAAGGAATCTGTAGAGAGTCCATTAGTCCTCCAATAAAGTGCCTGATCCTATCAGCCTCGGTAGGGATCAACGGAGTAGAGTATCAGGCCAAATAGAGGAAAAAGGTCACATAAGACTCCAAGGACATGCCCCTCTGCTCAAGGTGTAAAAACTGCTCCTTACGAGCCTCTCTCAAAGACCAGGGCACATACTTCTCAAGGAAGGCCCGGTAGAACTGAGTCCAAGTCAAAGGAGGAAAACCCTAAGGTCTGCATGCCACGAAATACCTCCACCACGTCTTCGCATCATTGCGAAACTGGTAGGACACATAATTAACGCCGTGGGTCTCCACTATCCCCATATGCTGCATCAACTCATGCATATCAAAGATAAAATCATAGGTATCCTCAGACGAAGTACCAGAGAACCTCGGTGGCTCCAACTTCCTAAATCTCCCCACCAGGTCCTGATCCGCAGTAGTCATAATGGCACCATCCATTGGCCTAATATCCTCACCAGAGGCGGGTATGCATCAATGCGATGAGCTATAGCTACAGTGGGATGTGCTGCCCGCATAGCTCCCTGCTCAGGGTTTGTGCCTCAACCCTAGTCTGTGAACCCCCGCCAGGTGTAGTTACACCGTCGGCCGCCGGCTGGGCATCAAGATGAAGCAATACTCTGGCCATAGTATCATGCATGGCCTGATCAGAAGTAACCTCAGGCTTTGTCTGAGCTGGATCCATATCTTCAGGCTCAGGGGATGGAGATCTCTCTCGGCGCTGTCCTACCGTCGGAGCTCTACCCCTGGCTGGGGAAGCCCCGTGCCTCTCTCTCTCTGCGGCGCCCTCTGGCTGTTGCTAGCCTTTGGGTGCCAGCGTAGCTGCGGGCTCTGGCACCTGACCTCGGGCCATAGTAGCTCGAGTCCTCACCATCTATGAGAGAAGAGATAAGAGTCAGATACAAATCTGATCTTTCCAGATACCAATTTGAATAAAGTAGTACGAAGGAAGGAAAGAAAGTGAGATTTTCTAAATTTTCCATAGCTTCCCGCAGATAAGTACGGAGCTCATCGTACCGATCCGTGAGACTCTACTAGACACACTTTTGTATTAATGACCGGGTAACCTAGGGCTATGTTACCAACTTGTCACGACCTATTATGCTCAGGCAGTACGGGCACTTACCTTCCCACCTCGGTAAGCAAACCCTTATCCCAACAATGAACTAATACATAAATTGAAGAAAGTTAAGTAGCGGAAATCAATAAATATGTAAGTCTCACGATATATATAGATAGATAGTAGTAAAAAGTGTGGAAGACAGTAATTATCCTCAGGGTCTACTCTGAATAACACAAAAGCTTCTAGGGAAAATAATACAATCTGGAAGTACTAATACATAAGATCTATGTCTATGGAATAAAATAGGACATAGTGATAAGAAAATCTTCAAGGTCAGCGGACGCCATGCTCACCTTGAAAACTCGAGTGGAAGCTGAAGAGCCGATCAGCCACGGGTCAGAGAAGTAGATCCGGCCTGGTACTCTGCATTCATAAAAGAATGCAGCAAGTGCAGGTCAGTACAAACGACAATACTGGTAGGCATCATCGACCGACTAAGCATAATTAACACAATTCAGAAAATAAAGCAGATAAGCAAATAAACCAACCAAGCATGAGACAATATCATCGGAAACGAGTATCCGTCATCACCTATGTAGGAATCTAAGCCCAAATATGCCAAGTCCGAGTATATCCGATCCAATCCAATAACCACAATAGAATAATCACAACAGAATCATCACAATCCAATCATCACAACATCTTAATTAAGTCATAATGTAATGCAGTGCAATAATGGTATGAATGCAATGCCATGCCATGCAATGAGGTGTACACATGTACTCTGGACGGAAATATTGAAGTCTTGGTAGCACAACCCAGCGTGACTCGCAAAGTCTAAGTACCACCCGTCCTGGATCCTTGCCCAACAGACAGACGAGACCCAAGCTAATTGCTCGCAGAGGGAGTCTCATCGGCACCACCCTGGGGACCCGCGGAGTCCATGCACTAACAACGATTCTGGGATAACATCTGAATCGGGCATGCAACAATGATGCCGAAATAGCTCATCGGACATCGTCCATCTCACAATCTCTCAAGTAAGTAAAAGAGTCTATCAAATATCAGTTTCACACAATCAACGATTCCGGAATTGAACCTGGGACATCGGCATTCTCACAATCACTCAAGTAAAATAGTTCATCAAAATATCAGTTTCATATAATCAACGATTCCGGAATGGATCTTCAGACATCGACCTTTTTACAATCACTCAAGTAAAAAAGTTTATCAAATATCAGTTTTGCTCAATCAACGATATCGGATAATCAGCGGGTGTCGGCCAGGCATGACTATGAGAGAATGCGTGCAATGCATATGTAAATCGATCAAGTTCAATATCACAAGTACCACAATGGGGTATGCCAACAAGTATCACATCACAATACCAATAGTGGGTATGCCAACATATGTCAATAAGTCAAGTACCAACAGTGGGTACACCAATAATATATCCAAGTACAAATACCAACCACGGGTATGTTAATTCCATCCAAATCAAGATGATAAGACAAAATTCGATATTTACCAACTACACATGGCATCAAGCCAACACAATTGAACAATTAAGCACACATAACGGGGTGGCACACATCAAGGCCCAACCTAAGGCAATATCCATCCCAACTTCATACCCGAAGGTTCACATGTTGTCTCCGACATTATAATATAAATATGTGATTCACTATATGAAGTCTCACTAAGGGTAAACCATAACCTACCTGGACTGCCGAACCGCAACACCAACAACTCACTCGTTTGCCTTGCCCTTCCGCTGAAGCTCAAAACCAAAGTAATGAAATCATGAAGAATAATATTAATATTGCTATGATTTCAATTAGGTCAATTCCAACCCTAGAATTTGGGGAAACAGGCCCACAAAGACAAAACTGGAAATTCGCTACAATATATCAAATTAAGTACTAGGCAATCATAATCCAACCATTAATTGCTGATTTAGCTCAATAATTAGCCTAGATTTTGATTTCATGCAAAACCCCCAAATTGGGTCTAAACCCTAAATCTCCAAATCCGAAATTCAACGTTGAAAGTGGAAGATCTATGATTAATGAACCTACATTAGTCAATATCTGACAAAACATCACCAATTTATTCATTAATAATCCTAGGAACAATGTTCTTCCAAACCCTCTTCCAACTCTTACCACCATGGTTCATTAAGGGAAAAGGGGGAATCTAACATGATTATGGTTTAAAGGAACAATGAAGAAATGAGTAGGAATTACCTCCAAGATTTTCCTCCAAATATCCTTAAGAGTAGTTTCTTCAAGCTCAAATATCGAAATGGGGTAACATAAGGGTCTAGGGATTTTTAACACTTCATTAATATTATTAACAGCTCGTCACCCGCTGTAGCGATACCTGGACCGCGAGCAGCGCCGCCCCAACGGCCACCTGGGGTAGTGACTAGAAGTCATCGACCGCTCCAGTAGTGCTGCTGCCGCCAAAGCGGGCACCAGACACCAGAAACTTAACCTAAATTTCATCTTTCGATCCGATTTTCCGACTAATTCTCGAGGCCATCTGGTCCCATACCAAACACCTATTCTCACATAAAAACGCGCTACGTATGCGGCTGTGGCCTCGAAATTCCCAGCGGACGTCACATTGACCGAGTCAACCCCCGGTGCCTTAATTGAAAATTTCCATCCCAAGTCCTGAAATGCACCCCGGTGCATTGGGAATCGACCCAAACAGACTCAAAAGTTCTAAATGACCATCTGGACTTCTCGGAATCGACGAAATTCTGAAAAAAGTTCGTTTGCCCAAAAGTCAACTTTGGGTCAAGTATTTTTCACTTTAAACCTATATTTTCATAAAATTTGCCTGAATCCAGTCTAGACACCTCGGAAAGCATGTCAACGGTCCCCTCCGGTTAAGTGACTAATCGATGCTCGGGAATGGGTGAAAACACCGAGGAGACTATAACAACCAAATGGGTCATTACAGTTATTTATTTCTGCATTGACTTAGTGCCGGGGACTCGCCCTATTTCTATCTCTCTGTATCGTATGGCTCCAATAGAGTTAAGGGAATTGAAAGAACCGCTTCAGGACCTTTTCAGTAAGGGTTTTATTCGTTCGAGTATCTCTCCGTAGGGCACTCCTGTGCTTTTTGTGAAAAAGAAGGATGGGACTGTGCATATGTGCATTGATTACCGATAGTTAAATAAAGTCACCATCCCGAATACATATCCCATACCTCGCATTGATTATCTGTTTGACCAGCTTCAGGGAGCATATGTGTTCTCTAAAATTGATTTGAGATCGGGCTACCGTCAGTTAAAGATTCGGGCAGAGGATGTCCCTAAGACAGCTTTCCGGACTAGATACAGACATTATGAGTTTCTTGTCATATCTTTCGGGCTCTCTAATGTCCGTACTGGTTTTATGGATTTGATTAACCAAATTTTTAAGCCATTGTTAGATTCTTTTGTTATTGTATTTATTGATGATATATTGATTTATTCAAAGAGTACGGAAGATCATGAAAACATCTTAGAGTTGTCCTCGAGAAAAGAACCATGGTAAAGAAAAGCCGAGAGGGTCCTAAACACATATATACACTATACGAAACTCAAATACTCCCACCCCTAACTTAAGAAATATGTAATTTCCCTAACGCAGCAAAAGTAAAACAAGGGAATAGGAATACCTGTGGCACTCTAGGTGCGCTGCTCATCTCGCGACTCATCGATCTGCGAGGCATCAGGTGGCGCAATCACACCAGTAGTAGTTTCAGTAGCAGCATCAGCAACAACATCAGTAGTAGCAACAGCAACGTCAGCAATAGTAGTACCAGTAGGCACTGGCTTTGGAGTAGGAAGTGTCGGTGGCAATGTCTCTCCAGCTGGAGCACTGCTCGAGGTGGATCCCGCAGTCCCATGAGAAAGGTTCTTTATAAGAGATTTCTTAATGGCCTCCTCCATCTACTGCTCCTCTATACTCGGACCCCTCGGGCAAGTCTTCTCTCTCATCTTCTTGATCTCCTCCTCCTCATCACTAGCTACTCTCTTCCTCTTCCCCCGATCATCTGCAGTGGTAGGCGCAACTAACTGCACCACTATAAGCTCCTCATCTATCTCCACTGTAGCAGATAGTGGGGATGCTACTAAGCTCGGGTCACGAGCGTTCAATACTAGCACATCAGCCTTAAGCTGCTCTAACTTGCCCTCAAAGCATCGACAGAAGTGGTTGGGCATGATATCTCCAATGCTGTCAATCTCATCTCAAACCTGTCTAGCCGAGCTGACAGTGTCAACCTCATAGACTCTACGATATCATCCACTCTCTCTCACAAACTAATCCATCTGGGCCACTATAACCTTCGACTACTGATCCGCTGTAGCTGTCTGCTTAGCAAATTTTCTGAAGTTCTCAAGCGAGAAGGCATAAGGGTCAACAGCTCTGGCTGTACCCTGGGGCTGTGCTACGGGACCCGCTGGCTGTGGGACAACTTGTTGTGGCTGTGGAGCTTTCCTCGAGGACTGTGGAGCCGAAGTCTATGGCTCAGCAACAACAGCCTGAGTCTCAATGGCAGCTTTAACAGTATCAGTAGCAGGACTCTCAGGATCTGCAGTCTGGATAGTCTCAGCAACAGGGGCAGTAGTGGCGGGTAACTCCTCTGTAGAGTCACCCACGGCCCTTGAATGAACCAGATTCTGAGGCACAGGCAAACCTTCAAGTGCAACCGGGAACCCATCCTCTTCTCCCTGGCCATTTCTAAAGGCCTCATTTTTGCTCTTCTCGATAAAATAAGTAGATGAGGCTGTAATCCAGTGGTCGATGTCAGGGAAAATATGCACACGTGCCCTCCGAATCAACTCTGTAATCAAGCACGGATAGAACTGTGAAGTGTTAGGCTGGGATGTGGTCAACCGGATCTCTGAACTCACCAAAACTCTAAAATCAATTGGGTACCTCGACATCAATGCGGCCACAATTATCTGTCTGTCAGCCGTGAGCATATTATCGGCCTGAGTGGGGAGCAGCCGCAACTGCACCACACTCCACCAAAACTTTCCCTCGAAGGTCAACCACCTCTTGACTATCCGATTTGCCAAGTTAGTACATTCGGCCCTCTTGCTCGGACGACCAATAACTGTAGCCACCCAATCTCTGACTGACTGTTCCTTGATTCTCTCCAACTTGTCTGCCAACTCAATCATCTTCCTCGGAGCGATATAATTATTGCCAAAATATACTCTGTTGATAGCCTCAGTAGATATATCAAGATTCACCCCTCGAATCTCGACCTCTTTCAGTGGTTCTAACTTGTACAGTTTCTGGCGCCTTTTTCTTACTTTCTTTATCAAAGCACCATATGCAGTATATAACTCACGCACCAATACTAAACAATAATCCCCAGGAAGCTCTTGCATGAACCCCAGCTGATAATGGTTAATGATCTCCCTAGCCCTGGGTAATATTTCGAGCCCCTCAAAACTGATTCGCCCCTTCTCATTTATAGTACGGTTTTCATGCGAGCTGTTGCCATCTTTTCGAGTAATGCCATACTCAAGCAGCTCCCTGGAACCCTCAACTATAAATCGTTCCTCGAGTCTCTTGCTGCTGATCTCCTGAGCCCTAGCCTCATCATCATCATCAGGCTGTGAGCTCTGACGGGTCGGGGATCTAAAAGGTGCCTGGAAGGACTGAGCAACATCCCCCGTAGACTGTGGCTGCGAGGCAGGTGAGGCGTCTCTAAAAGCATCCTTTGAACCCTCATCAACGGTTACCTCACCAACCCAGATGCAGATGATCCCTCCTCATCAGACTGGGAAGAACTGGAGGTGTAGGAGTCGGTACAGTAACCTGCATGTTCCGAACGGGAACGGCAGCCCTATTCTTCCTTTCTGGTATAACCTCGGGCTCATCATTCGAGGCTTCGTCTCTCAGTGTGGGTTCACCACTGGGCCTCCTTCTACCCGTTGCTCTTTGTGTCTGCCTTGAACCACCCTCTCGTGTAGTTATCAAGTTGGGTGGAGCCATACCTCTCATGTAGTTGTCAACTTGGGTGGAGCCATACATGTAATCATCAAAATCAGAATCTAGTTAACCTGTACAATTGAAATCAAAACTCAGTAATTCTAAAAAAAAATCAATTTTATGAATTTTTGACCTGCAGACCGTCGTTGCGCAAAAACGGACCGTCGAACCTGTCGACATACCATCGAGCAGCTCGACGGTGCCGTCTTTGTACAAAGACAGTCCGTTGACATGTTTACGGCCCTAGCAGTAGCAACTATAAATTTGCAAGTTCAATTTTTAAATCCAATAATACAAAGAATACTTTGTTCAATTTTTTGCACATTTGGGGGTTGGGGCTTCGGGTTACTCAGACTTCACCCTTATTTTTTACCTTTTTGACCTTTGGTACTTTCTCGAGTTCTGTTTGGTGGGTATAACGATATCAAACCGAAATTTTTAATCGAAATACCCTTCAACCCGTTGGAGTTACTCAAACTTCACTCCTCAAATTGCATGTTTATCAGAATTTCACTTTTACGAACCATTGGTGGGCATAATGAATCAAAACAAATTATGGATCAAAATGCTTGCCGACTCAATGGAGGTATGATATTCTCGTCCCCATGAGTCCTACTAATAGCAAACATATCAAACTCCCTTCCCCTAACCAATAATTTCACCAAATTTCAAGTTTAAATAAGAATTTCATCAAAGAAGTAAAAACCCTAGGTCATGATTTCTACCCTTTGCATTCAACATCACATATTTCACAGCCCTCACCCAGTTAATACACCCCATATTTAATTCATCATGGTATAAGCACACACCTAGTTCCCATTCTATAGATATATTAAGTTAGGAACCCTAGGTGTACTTTTTAGAAACTTTCAAAAAATTAACCCAAACTAAAACCAAGAAAGGGTCATTTTGTCCCAACATACCTGATTAGGAGTGGAATTTAGAAGAAAACTCGAAGAATCTTGAAAAAAATGGACATACCTCTATTTTTGCTCGAGCAGACGGTTAGTTTTTGCTTGTGGTGGGTTTCTATAGGTTTTTATAGTGGTTTTATAGTGAAGAATAGAGGTTTAATGGTGGGTAATAGAGGAGGTGGTCGTGGGTTACGACAAATGAATTGGGAAAGGTGGGTGATGGAAGAGGCACGACTTTTGGAATGTTTAAAATAGTCTGCTCGATTTTTAATAAAAGATAGTTTTTTACTCGTCTTTGCGTAAAGACGATGAAAACATTAAAAAGAAACTTACCTATTGACGACTAAAAAGACAAACCGTCTTTGCACCTCGACGGTGCCGTCGACATGTCAACGGTCCGTCAACTTACTCATCGACTCTCGCGGTCCGTCGACTCACTTACTTGTAGAGTAGCAGTTGCTAACTACCAACTCTGTACACCGTCGTTGTACATTGACGGTCCGTCGACATGTTGACGATCAGTCTTTGTGCTCTGGTGTTTCACTTCGCCAATTTTTTGAGTTTCAGTTCCTGCGCACTCAACACTTGTTAAACAGTTCGAAAAGCTAAAACAACAAAAACTAAAGTACAGAAATCTAAACTTGGGTTGCCTCCCAAGAAGCGCTTGATTTAACGTCGCAACACGACAGTGGTACCTATTTTTGCTCTGGGTCAGGATCCGTTCCCAGATGCTTCAAACGGTACCGATCAACAATTCTATCTCCCTCAATGCAACCATGGTAGTGCTTCACCCTCTGCCCGTTCACCTTAAATGTCCAAGTTCTATCTTCGGACTTTAATTGAATCGCTCCATGGGGTGAAACACTTACTACTTGAAAAGGACCGGACCACCTAGATTTTAATTTTCCTAGTAGCAGCTTCAATCTAGAGTTAAACAGCAGGACAAGATCACCCTTGTAAAATTCCCACTTCAGGATTTTCTTGTCATGATACTGCTTCATCCTCTCTTTGTACAATGCTGCACTTTCATAGGCTTGATAGTGGAACTCATCCATTTCATTGAGTTCAAACAATTGGAGTTTGGTCGCTTCTTCCCAATCCATGTTCAATTTCTTCAAGGGCCACATGTCGTTATGTTCAAGTTCAACTGGCAGCAGGTGACATGCTTTACCAAAAACTAGCTTGAAAGTCGAAGTCCTAATTGGAGTCTTGAAAGCAGTCTGGTAAGCCCATAGAGTATCACCGAGCTTGCAGGCCCAATCAATTCTGTTTGCATTCACCGTTTTAGTCAAAATACTCTTAATCTCCTGATTAGAGACTTCAACTTGCCCCTAGTCTGAGGATGATACGGGGTTGCCATCCTATGCTTGACTCCATACTTCTCCATCAATCCCGCAAAGGCTCTATTGCAAAAGTAAGAACCACCATTACTGATTATCGCCCTTGGGGTACCAAAACGATTAAATATGTTCTTTTTCAAGAATCCCATGACACTCTTGGCTTCGTTATTAGGTAAGGCCACCGCTTCTACCCATTTAGAAACATAATCAACAGCCATCTAGATGTATTTCATGCCACAAGAGCTCACAAAGAGCCCCATAAAATCAATCCCTCAGACATCGAACACCTCAACTTCCATTACAAAGTTCATAGGCATCTTTTGCCTCCTACCAATATTCCCTTGCCGTTAGCACTGATCACAAGACTACACCACCAAATTAGGATCTTGAAAGACAGTAGGCCAATAGTAGCCACATTCGAGAACCCTTGCAGCATTCCTTGCATCACTATGATGTCCGCCAGTTGGAGAGTCGTGGCAAGCCTTCAGAATCTCCAACACCTCACTCTCTGGAACACAACGCCGGATAATGTTATCGGCGTAAGTTCTGAATAATTATGGTTCATCCAGTTCTAAATAAGTATGGTTCATCCCAATAGTACTTACGAGAATTGCGCAAAACTTCTTTTTCTGATAAGATTTGATCTCGTCAAGAATGATACCGGTCACCAAGTAATTAGCCAAATTCGCATACCAAGGTGCCACTTACATAGACATTGCCAAAACTTGCTCATCCCGAAAAGTATCATCACTATCAAGTTCCTCTATTGGCACCCTAGTTTCCTCAAGCCTAGAGAGATCATCAGCGACCTGATTTTCGGACCCCGTTTGATCTTTCACCTCGAAATTGAATTCTTGTAACAAGAGGACCCAATGAATCAGTCACAGCTTAGCTTCCTTCTTTTCCATAAGATACCTCAACGCAACAAGATCAGTGTACACCACAACCTTGGACCCCAACAGATATGAGCTAAACTTCTCAAAAGCATACACTATAACAAGCAGCTCTTGCTCAACTACTGTGTAGTTCATCTGCGCGCATTCAGAGTCCTACTAGTATAATAAATCGGGTGCATACTATTAGTGTGCCTCTAGCCAAGCATAGCATCAATCGTGAAACCACTCGCATCACACATCAACTCATAAGGCAGGGACTAATTCAGAGTAACAATAACAGAAGCAGAAGTGGGACGCTCCTTCAATTGATTAAACGCCTCTCGGCACTTGTCATCAAACACAAACTTAGCCTCTTTTTCAAGAAGCTTGCAGATCGAGTTAGCAATCATAGAGAAATATTTGATGAAGCGCCTGTAGAACCCAACACGTCCCAAGAAACTCCGGACACCTTTGATTGAAATGGGTGGAGGAAGTTTTGCAATCACATCTATCTTCACTTGATCGACCTCAATTCCATTTTCAGAGATTTTGTGACCGAGGATAATCCCTTCCTTCACCATAAAGTGGCACATCTCCTAATTTAGCACAAGATTTGTCTCTTCATATATTTTCAGCACTTGACCCAAATGGGCAAGACACGTGCTGGCACCTACCTTTCCCACCTCGGTAGGCGAACCCTTAGCTCAACATTCACAATAATAGAAAATAGCGGAAGAACGTAAAATAACGTAGGTCTCACAATATAATATAATGTTAACAAGTGCTGAAGTAAATGAAATTCACCCCATTATCTAGTCTGATCATACAAGAGCATCTAAATCCGAATACTCAAGTCTGAATAATAATACATAAGTAGTCTCAAATCATGTCTCTGAATGGAAAGCAAGACATAAGTAATAGAAGATTCTTCGAGGTCAGCGGACGCCATGCTCACCCTGAAAAACTCAAGTGGAAGCTGAAGAGTCGATCAACCACGAGTCAGAAAAGTAGATCCGACTTGATACTCTGCATTCATAAAAGAATGCAGCAAGTGCAGGCCAGTACAAACACAGTACTGGTAGGCATCATCAGCCGACTAAGCATAGTTAACATAATTCAGAAAATAAAGCAGATAAGCAAATAAAACAATCAAGCATGAGACTACATAATCGCAATTGAATATCCGTTATCACTTATATAAGCATCTAAACCGCAATATGATAAGTCCGAGTATACCCGATCCAATCTGATCACCACAATAGAATCGACACAATCCAATCATCACAACGGAAAAACCACAATCCAGTCATCACCACACTCGATCAAGTAATAATGCAATGCAGTGCAATAATGGTATGAATACGATGCTTTGCTATGCAAATGAAGTGTACACATGTACTCCGGACGAAAATATCGATGTCCCGGTAGCACAACCCAGCTTGGTTCGCGAAGTCTAAGTGCCACCCGTCCCGGATCTTTGCCTAACAGACGAACAAGACCGTGGCTAATTGCTCACAGGGGAGTCTCACCGGCACTACCCTGGGGGACCCGTGGAGTTCATGCACTAACAGCGATTCCGGGATAACATCGGAATCGGCCATGCAATAACGATGCCCGAATATAACCATTGGACATCGGCCTCCTTACAGTCACTCAAAAGAGTCCGTCAAATATCAGTTTCACAAATCAACGATTCCGGAATTGAACCTCGGACATCGGTCTTCTCACAATCACTCAAGTAAAAGAGTTTATCAAATATCAGTTTCATATAAACAACAATTCCGGAATGGATCTTTAGACATAGGACTTTTCACAATCACTCAAGTAAAAGCATTTATCAGATATCAGTTTTGCTCAATCAACGATACCGGATCATCACCGGGGATCGGCCATGCATGAATATGAGAGAATGCATACAATACATATGTCAATCATCAAACAATCATGTTTAATGTAACAAATACCACAACGAGGTATGCCAACAATGTATCGCCTCACAACACCGCAGTGGGTATGCCAAAATATATCAAGTCAAGTACCAACAGTGGGTACGCCAACACATATCAATATCTCAAGTATCAACAGTGGGTACGCCAACATATATCAAGCACAAATACTAACAACGGTATGTCTATTCTATCCAAATCAGGACAACAAGCAGGACTCGATATCTATCAACTACACATGGCATCAAGCCAACACAAATCAATTAAACACACATAACGAGGTGGCTAGTCCCAACACACATCAGGGCCCAACCTAAGGCAATATCCATCCCAACTTCATACTCGGAGGTTCACATGTTGTCACCGACCTCATAACCTAAATATGTGATTCACAATACGAAGTCTCATCAAAATAAATCATAACCTACCTGGACAGCCGAACCGCAACACCAACAAGTCACTCTATTGCTTCGCCCATCCTCTGAAGCTCAAAACCAAAGTAGTCTAAGCATAATCGAATTCTATAGTAGAAATCATGAAGAATGATACTAAGATTGCTATGATATCAACTAGGTCCATTTTAACCCTAGAAATTTGGGAAACGGGCCCACAAGGGTAAAAAGGGAAATTCGCGGGCAAAATACCAAATGAAGTACTAGGGAATCATAACCCAACCATTATTTTTTTATTTAACTCTAAATCTGATTTCAAGTAAAAAACCCCAAATCGGGTATAAACCCTAAGTCTCCAAATCCGAAATTCAATGTTAAAAGTGGGAGATATATGTTCAATAAGCTTATATTCATCAAATTTTAGCATTAACATCATCAATTTATCATACATGACCCTAAGGGAAAGTTTCCCAAAGCCCTTCTCCAAATTCCATTTCTAGGGAAATGTTAAAGGGAAGGGAAGAATCTAGAATGATTGTGATTAAGAAAGTGTAAAGGATTAGGCAAAGTTTACCTCCAAAAATTTCTTCAATTTATCTCCAAGAACAGTTTCTCTAAGCTCCAATATCGAGATATGAAATAATGAGGGTCTAAGACTTATTTAAGACACATTTGATGAAATATAACTGCCCTCACCGCCACAACGTTTGGAATGCCGCTATGGCGGCGCCGCCGCGACAGGGATACCGTCGCAGCAGTATGGCTCATATTACACATTACCACCCCAGCAGTCATCACACCGCCCCAGCGTCATGGTGCCGCCATTGCGGGCACCAGACACCAGAATTCCCATAATTTTCTAAGTCCTCAATCGAATTTCTGGGTTATTCCCGAGGCCATCTGCTCACAACCCGACCAACTAAACCCATACAAAAATGCACTGCGAATGCGTTCGTGGTCTTAAAATTTCCAACGGAGGCCTCGTTGCCCGAGTCAACCCCGATGCCTTAATTCTAATTTCCCATCCTAAGTCCCGAAACGCATCCGAAGGCATTGGGAACCAAACCAAATACCCATACAGGTTCTAAACAACCATCCGGACCTCTCGGAATTAACGAAATTCTGAAAAAAGTCTGTTTGCCCAAAAGTCAACTTTGGGCAACTATTTTTCACTTTAAGCCTATATTTTCACCAAAGTTGCTCGAATTCGGTCTAGGCACCCCGGGAAGCATATCAGCGGCCCCCTCAGGTCAAAAGCGAGCTAATCAATGCTCGGGAACAGCCAAAAACACCGAAAGAACTATAACGACCAAACGGGTCGTTACATCAGATACCAATTGAACCGTTGCTCGTCCTCGAGTAAACAAAAGAAAGAAAGTAGGGAAATACCTGAATCAGCGAATAACTGGGGATATCGGCTATGTATATCGGACTCAGTCTCTCAAGTAACCTCTTCCACAGGACGCTGCTTCCATAGCACCTTCACAAAAGCAATCTCCTTGGACTTCAACTTCCAAACCTGCCTATCGATGATCGCGATAGACTCCTCCTCATAAGTCAAATTCTCATCAAGAAATATGAAATCCCAACGGACAATGTAGGTACCGTCAGCATGGTATTTCTTCAGCATCGAAACATGAAAGACCGGGTGAACTCCTGCCAAGTCTGGCGGCAATGCTAACTCATAAGCTATATCACCGATAAAATCCACGATCTCAAACAGGCTAATGTATCTAGGGCTCAACTTGCCCCTCTTACCAAACCTCATAACACCCTTCATAGGTGAGACCTTCAATAGAACCTGATCACCAATAACAAAATTCAAATCCTGAACTTTCGGTCGGCATACATCTTCTGTCGGCTCTGAGCTGCCACTAGTCTAGCCTGAATAACTCTCACTCTATCAAGGGACTCTCTCAATAGATCCGCGCTCCCGGGTCGAGCCTCAAACCCATCAAACCAACCAATCAGAGATCTACACCTCCTATCATATAAAGCCTCAAAAGGCGCCATACCAATACTCAAATGATAACTGTTGTTGTATGCAAACTCCACCAAGGGCAAGTGGTGATCCCAATGACTACCAAAGTTAATAACACACGCTCTCAACATATCCTCGAGCATCTAAATAGTCTGCTCGGACTGGCCATCGGTTTGGGGATGGAAAGCTGTACTAAAGTCCAATCGGGTACCCAGCTCCTCATGAAATGCTCTCCAGAATCGGGAAGTAAAGATAGTACCCCGATCAGATACAACAGAAATAGGGATCCCATGTAATCTCACAATATCCATAATATACATCTTGGCAAACTTCTCCGCGGTATAGAAGACCTGAACCGAAACAAAATGAGCAGACTTAATCAATCGATCCACTATCACCCAAATAGAATCAAACTTGCAAAGGGTCTTCGGAAGACCCGTGACAAAATCCATGGTAATCCTCTCCCACTTCCACTCGAGAATGAGCATCCTCTAAGGCACCCCACCGGGTCGCTGGTGCTCATATTTTACCTATTGACAATTTTCACGCTTAGCCAAAAAATCATCTACATCTCTCTTCATACGGCGCCACCAATAGTGATGTCTCAAGTCACGGTACATCTTAGTCGATCTCGTATGAATGGAATAGTGAGAGCTATGGGCCTCAGATAAGATCAACTAAATCAGATCACCAACGCGAGGAACGCACACATGTCCTCTAATCCTCAGAATGCCCTCAGAATCAATCACGGCCTCCTTGGCCTTACCCCTCGAAATCCTATCTCGGATCTTGCTCAACTGAGCAACCTCAAACGGATGAGCCTTGATCTGATCAAGTCAAGTACCAACAGTGGGTACGCCAACACATATCAACAACTCAAGTACCAATAGTGGGTACGCCAATATATATCGAGCACAAATGCTAACAACGGTATGTCCATTCTATCCAAATCAGGACGATAAGCAAGACTCGATATCTATCAACTACACATGGCATCAAGCCAACACAATTAATCAGTCAAGCACACATAACGCGATGACTAGTCCCAACACACATCAGGGCCAAACCTAAAGCAATATCCATCCCAACTTCATAAGGTTCACATGCTGTCTCCGACCTCATAATCTAAATATGTGATTCACTATACAAAGTCTCATCAAAATAAACCATAACCTACCTGGACTGCCGAATCGCAACACCAAAAACTCACTCTATTGCTTTTCCCTAACTCTGAAGCTCAAAACCAAAGTATTATAAGCATAATCGAATTCTATATTAGAAATCATGAAGAATGATACTATGATTGCTATGATATCAACTAGGTCCATTTTAACCCTAGAAATTTAGAAAATAGGCCCACAAGGGAAAAATAGGATATTCGCGGGCAAAATACCAAATTAAGTCCTAGGGAATCATAACTGAACCATTAATTGTTGATTTAACTCAAGAATTGGTCTAAATCTGATTTCAAGTAAAAACCCCCAAATCGGGTATAAACCCTAAGTCTCCAAATCTGAAACTCAATGTTAAAAGTGGGAGATATATGTTAAATAAGCTTATATTCATCAAATTTTAGCATTAACATCCTCAATTTATCATACATGACCCTAAGGGAAAGTTTCCCAAAACCCTCCTCCAAATTCTATCTCTAGGAAAATGTTAAAGGGAATGGAAGAATGTAGAATGTAGAATGATTGTGATTAAGGAAGAGTAAAGGATTTGAAAAATTTTACCTCAAAGAATTTCTTCAATTTATCTCCAAGAACAGTTTATCTAAGCTCCAATATCGAGATATGAAATAATGAGGGTCTAAGACTTATTTAAGACACATTTAATGAATAACTGCCCGTCACCGCCACAACGGTTGGAATGCCGCTACGGCGGCTAGGATACCGCCGTAGCAGTATGGCCCTTATTACACATTACCGCCCCAGCGGTCATCACACCGCCACATTGGTGACGCTAGGGTGGCTCTGGTGCTCCCATTGCGGGTACCAGACACCAGAATTCCCATAATTTTCTAAGTCCTGAATCGAATTTTAGGATTATTCCCGAGGCCTTCTACTCACAACTCGACCACCTAAACCCATATAAAAATGCACTACAAACATGCTCGTGGGTCTCAAAATTTCCAACGGAGGCCACGTTGTCCGAGTCAACCGCCGATGCCTTAATTCCAATTTCCCATCCCAAGTCCTGAAATGCATCCAAATGTATTGGGAACAGAACCAAATACCCATACAGGTTCTAAACAACCATCCTGACCTCTCGGAATTGATAAAATTCCGAAAAAGGCCCGTTTTCCCAAAAGTCAACTTTGGGTGAACCATTTTTCACTTTAAGCCTATGTTTTCACCAAAGTTGCCCGAATTCGGTCTAGGCACCCCGAGAAGCATATCAATAGTCCCCTCGAGTAAAAAGCGAGCTAATTAATGATTGGGAGCAGGCGAAAATGCCGAAAGAACTATAACGACCGAACGGGTCGTTACACACGATCATCAAATGAATCGCTCATGCTTTCTAGAGATCCCCAATGACCAATCCTCACATGAATTGCTAAGGATCCAATAAGTCCAACATTGATTCCTTCAGATGTGTCAATTTGGCAAATACGTCCATAGTGACTAGGATGGATATCTCGTATCCGAAAACTAGCAGTGCGCCCGGTCAGTCCTCCAAGGCCCAAATAACTTAATTTTCTCCCATGAACTATTTGTGTCAATGGATTAGTTCGATCCAAAACTTGAGATAATGGGTGTAAACCGAAAAAGGATTCATAAGTAGTTGTTAATGGAGTTGAGGTTACTAAATTCTGAGGTGTCGGTATCATTTTATGCCGAATTGCTCCACATATAGTCCCCCGAACCACATTTTCTAAACGAACCAGAGCCAATCCAAAACAGAAAAATCATCCATGAACACTTCTAAGAAGTCTTCTACAATGTCAGAAAATATTAACGCCATGCACCTCTGAAAGGTTGCTGGTGCCTTACACAATCCAAAGGGCATTCGGCTGAACGCAAACGTCCCATAAGGACACGTGAAAGTCATCTTCTCTTGATCTTCTAAGGCAATATTGATCTGATTATAGCCAGAGTATCCATCTAAGAAGCAATAGTAAGACCTCCCAGCTAGCCTATCAAGCATTTGATCAATGAACGGCATGGGAAAATGGTCTTTACAAGTGGTTGAGTTTAGCTTCCTATAGTCCATGTAAACACGCTATCAAGTAACTGTACGAGTGGGAATCAGCGCATTCTTTGCATTAGGCACCACAGTGATACCTCCCTTCTTAGGGACACATTGAACTGGACTCACCCACTTGCTGTCCGGAACCGGATACACTACCCCAGCATCTAACCACTTTATGATCTCTTTTTTCACAACCTCTTGCATGTTTTGGTTCAGTCTCCGCTGATGTTCAACACTCGACTTGCTATCCTTCTCTACCTGAATTTTATGCTCACAAATACCAGAAGGAATATCCCGAATGTCTGCTATGGTCCAACCAATAGCACACCTATACTCGCGCAAAATCTCCAATAATCGCTCAATTTGTTCCTCAGTCAGTAATGCTAAAACAATTACTGGCAATGTCTTATTTGGACCAAGGAACTCATACCTCAAGTGTGATGGCAGGTGTTTAAGCTCAAGCTTTGGTGGTTCAATAATAGAAGACTTAGCTGGTGAAGTGGTTTTGTTAGCAAGGTCAAGATCAAGCTTTCTTGGGTGGTAAGTGTAAGAACCCAAACCCTCAAGCTCATTTATAGTTTCCACATAGCCCTCCATATCATCACCGTCAAAGTTCACTAGAATAGCAGCAAGAGCGTCCCCCAAACTTTTTTCTTCCATTTGATATTTGACAGCATCATCAATCCCATCAAACGAATCAATAACCGAGATATTCTCATAAGCAGTTAGCAACTTCATCCCCTTACTTGCTTGGAAAGTCACCTCTTCATCATTCACTCGTAACTTGATTTCATTCTTTTCAGAGTCCACAAGCGCTTTGCCCATAGCAAAGAAGGGTTTTCCCAAGATAATGGGAATATCTTTATCAACCGTACAATCTAGAATAACGAAATCTGCAGGAAACATGAACTTACCCACTTGTCCCAACACATCATCTACAACCCCAACTGGCCTCTTGATGGATCTGTCCACCATTTGTAATCGCATAGAAGTAAGTCTAGGCATTCCCAATCAGAATTGATTGTAAATAGCAAGAGGCATTATATTGATACTCGTCTCATTATCACACAAAGCACGAG